>NW_010253311.1:0-16836 GCF_000690775.1 Eurypyga helias | reverse complement strand
GGGGGCGGGGGGCGGGGAATTTTAAACAAAAGATTATTTCATGAATTAAAAATTGGAAGTGAGAAGACTAGATGTGGAAATACCTGCAGTGTTATAAAAATGATTGTCTAGATTGCAAATTGAATACCTGTATTCACATTGTATCTGAAGTGAGAACATGTATGTAGGGTGTATCAAGTTGTTTTACCAATGTTAGATGCCCCAGAAGTAAAGATTTATGTATTCTGTAACAGCTATCCCTGCCCTTTCCCCTCGAGGTACTGAAGAGGAACATCTTTGAATGAATACATTAATGTCACTGAAGTAAAAACACACCAGTAAAAAAGCTTATGGGAAGTGCTGATTTGAGAACAAGGTACTTCATCAATTCTTCAATTAATATTATTAAATAAGATTCTTTATATTAATCATGGCTATGATTCATGGAACACCTGCAAGTTCATTGTGTGCAGCAGACCCACCACTCTCCGCCCCCTTTTAATTCCCAGGTCAGATCTGCAGAATGGAAAGGACAACTATGTAAATGAAAATAAACATATGAATTCTTTCACAAACAGCGATGACTCCTGGTAGTAGCCTTGATCACTAGAACAAACAGCTTTAACACACGTAGTGCTTATCACCAAATGTTATGCACTTGCACATGAAGGGCAGTTGGTCCACATTTGTGAAGAGTCGTAAGATGTCTCTCTCAAGCCTGATTTGTTCCATGTTATTAAAAAAACCACTCAAGGACACCTGCATTAATGGTACCACTTCATACTGATGCCTGCAATATTTATGCTCAATCGGCAACTCTGGGGCAGAATTTACACTAATGGAAGTCAATAACAAAGTCTTTAGGGAGTTCAAAACAATTTTTTGCTAATGGTTTGATTTTGCAAGCTGCAGAGCACACCAACCTCAGAAATAGTTTTTAGGCTACTGCTTAAAAGCAAACTGATGCGAACAGACCAATACCAGTACTCCTCAGTTTTAAATTAAAATATGTTTGCATGATTTTTTTACAGGATGGGTGAAAACCCCAAATGAAAATCCATAATATCATATATATTTTAGCAGGAAAAATATTACTCAGACTCTTTTGATTGGAATAATCAAACCCACTTTATTACTCTAATTTCATTCAAGAGATTGAACTTTAAAGTTGTTGTTAAGAAAAAAGCATGTGATGCACATCCATGAAAAATTTAAAAGACATACTTAAATAAAATACTCTTTAAATGGGAAACTTATACAAAACCAAGAATAGAGTCACCTGTTACACTAGCCAAACAAGGCTACAGCTCAGCAAATACACCTACAACCTGTCCCACAGGGGCATTTTTTCCTTTTATTCATGTGCTATCTATTAAACAACAAGCTTCTGAAGGCAACGAAGGTGCCTTTTTTTTTCCCCACAATGCTCCAAGCATAATGAGGACCTGTCCTTGACTAAAACTAACCAATATTGACTACAAAGACTGATTAGTCTTTTTTCATAAATGTAACCATCACACAGAGGCAAAACCAGACCCTTAGGCACTAACATTTAAAAAAAACCCAGATCGATCCTCGTTAGCTATGGAAAAGACTGAACATAAAATATTTACATAAGAAGCAGGTGAGACCCCACCTGGAGTACTGTGTTCAGCTGTGGAACCCTCAAGATCAGAAGGATATAGACAGGTTGGAGCGAGTCCAGAGGAGGCCACGGAGATGCTCCGAGGGCTGGAGCCCCTCTGCTATGGGGACAGGATAGGAGAGTTGGGTTTGTTCAGCCTGGAGAAGAGAAGGCTCCGGGGAGACCTTATAGCACCTTCCAGAACCTGAAGGGGCTACAAGGAAGCTGGGGGGGACTTTTTACAGGAGCCTGTAGTGACAGGACAAGGGGGAACGGGTTTAAATTGAAAGTGGGGAGGTTGAGATTAGGTATCAGGAAGAAGTTCTTCAGAAAGAGGGTAGTGAGGCACTGGAACAGGTTGCCCAGAGAAGCTGTGGATGCCCCATCCCTGGATGTCTTCAAGGCCAGGCTGGATGAAGCTTGGAGCAACCTGGTCTAGTGGAAGGTGTCCCTGCCCATGGCAGGGGGGTTGGAACTAGAAGGTCTTTAAGGTCCCTTCCAACCCAGACCAGTCTGTGATTCTATGATAAGTAGCCTTGAGTGAGGTGGTAATAAGGTAGGAAAACAAGGGCTGCATTTGGATACCTATAAAAGTGAGGAGATAGGTGGTCCTGCTACACTCCTTGTTTAAGTTTTTATGGGCTTACTGTTGGCATGCTTGCTGAGGTGGGTACAGTTCCTTGACTTTTTAGTATATATATATAGAGGTCCAGGCTTCTTACCTGCTGACAATATCAATGGGATAACGTAAATGAATTTGTAACTATTTCAACAAATTTTAAAAGAACATTCTGTTATTTCCTTGACCCACTTTTAAAATTTGGGGGTATTATATTGTCATTTCCTTTCTTTTGCAGACCTTGAAGGACTATACTGCTGCTGCTCAGCAGAGAAAGACAGAAGAAAGGGAGAGTTCAAGTATCCGTATTCTCCTGTTCTGCAATAAAGCACCAAAATGGGTCAGTCCCATCAGCAAACTGAAGCACTAGTTGAGGAAGAATGTACAACCTTGATTTTAAGTGACAGTGTGATTTTTCTTTAGTGTGCTTTCTACGCCCTTCAGAGATCAGGTTCTCTCTGTTTTTAACACATTAAGCCCACAAAATAACTTGGTATACATAGATTATAAACTCTTGAAATCAGGTGCCCAGCAACAAAAGTGCTACCTCAACGTGAACTACCATGTCACTGCCTTAATGCTTAGGGTAACATTTAAGAAAGACACCCGGAGGGGAAAAGAGAAAAAAGAATATAGAGAATTTCTTTGGGTGTATTATGAAAAAGTGTTTTCTACTCAAGTCATGCAAAAAGGAAGAAAGGGTCTTTGTGAAACACACTTCACCAGTTTGGAACACACACTAAACAATTTCACTTCAGAGCTTTCAGTAAATTATTTCAGTGAATGTTACTGAATAAAGGAAACCTGCACTGGAAATTCCTTCAGGAACATAGGCCCTTTCATGTTTCTCAGCTAGGCTTTTCAGCTCTCATTTCTGGGCTATTGCTGCTTCTCTCTCTGTCTCTCTCCGTGCCCCTAGTCCGTTTTTTGCCTGCTTCCTACACCTCACAGACTGCCCTTAGCATCTGGAATGCTGATCGTCTATTCAGCATCAAAACCCGCTCAGAAATGTCTTTGTAGCAACAATCTCTCTCCCTCGATTCTAGTACCCACCTATTCAACATCTAGAGTTCAAGAAAGGTGCATTTACAAAGGATTCATCTTGAAAAAACCCACAGACTGAAAACTATAAGGCTGACTCTGCTTTCTGACTTGCCAAGGGAGCGCTCACAGGGTGAGCTCCCAGAAGTGCCAAGGGAGTGCTCACAGGGTGAGCTCCCAGAGAACAGCCTCCTGGCACCACAGCAGGAAACCAGCAGCACCACTGCAGTGGGAGAGAAAAAGGAATAGGTGAGGCTAGAAAACCAAGTATCTCCATTTAGCTGAAGCCATGCAAACCATCTTAAGGAAAGAAGTCTTGTGCTGCCTAAGTAACCCAGGTCTTTTCCCTCCTCATTTGCTACTGTGTTCCAGAAATGCAGTTATGGCAAAGATCATTGGTGTAGATCCACCTGCCAGAAAGACACTGTGCTTCTCTTCAGGTCTGCAAAATTGCAGGGGACACCGGACACTGATGTCACAGACATTGTATTCCCGCAGAAGATAACACTGACAGTTTATGAAAAGTCCTTTCCTACACTGAATAAAGTTTATTACTTAAACCTAAAACGTATGTCAGAATGTATGTGCCAATCCCTGCCTCTGTGCAACAGCTGGCATGGGTTAAGCTCTAGCACTTAGTTCTTACGGGCCAAAGAAGGGACAAGACACACTTTCACTCTACTCAGTGAGTGGCAATGTGCAATGACAATACTACTTGTTGTGTGAACAAATTCACAGTAATTTTTTTTCATTTATTTGGAAACAGAAAGGTAGGGACAAACACAGCTGTTACTTCACAGAAGGCTCAGGATAAAGCAAATCAAAAGAAAAATCTCAAAGGAAGTTTTTAAAAATTAGTTTAAAAGGTATGTCTTTTCTAGCGCTTCATGTGAGAAGACAAATGCTTCTCCAAACTGTGCTTCAGAAATTAATACCTGCCTTCCTCTTGTGAGGAGAATCTAAATGTTGAAGATACTATAAAAAATAACTACGGCTAAATTGGTCTCATGTATTGAAGTGCTCCTTTTTCTAATCAACAGGTCAGAATTAGGATGATAACAGGTTATGAAGCAAAAAACAACTATAAAGACCGAAAAAGTCACGTTAAAGTATTTGCACTCAACTCAAACTCCCAAGCAAGTACCCAGAAAAAGCTCTAAATGAATGCCTTGCCAACATTCAGTACACTGATACTCTACTGTGTATTAGCACATCAACAGGGCATGTGCTTTCCCAGGAAAGGAACATTTTCTGTTTCTTGAGATGCTAATAAAAACGTAAGTGCTAAGTTGGGGATGTGTCATATAGCCTTAAAATAAGTATTTCTTCACATTTAAAACAGACTTTTCCACCAAGAAAATCCAAAAACTGAAGCAAAATACTAGCTTTACTGAAATGTTAACAATACGTATGTTAAATAATGTGAAAATAAGTGGAAAATTACACATTCCTTTAAAATTAAGCTTTGTATAGGCACAAAATTAGACAGCCTGATAATTATCAGATTATTTTGAAACAAGTTTTTATTTAAATACTTTCAGTTTAATACTGTATCTTTTTATCCTCGTATTTTTTTCACCATCTGGCTGACTAGAAAAGTTACTTAGTGACAACAGTGTATCTCACATCAGACAGTATACGTCTGAAATATTAATCCATCTAACAACTGGTAGGGAAGGAAAAAAGAGATCAGCTATTCACTCAGTTATTAAGTGTTGAATGTGACAGTCTCTCTCCTCCAGTAACACAGAGTTACTTGAGTATCAAAGTATCCAGGGAGTGAACAATTATTACATCAGAAAGACTAGCAAAATAAATTGGGGTTTTTCTCAATAAACGGAAAACTCAAAATTAAAATCTTTTTCAGACCCCTTCTTTCATCAAAAGCATTTACACTTTACATAAGCCACGTTTCTTCCCCATGCCACTGGCTCTCACTTTATGATCACATTATTCAGACAGACCACTATTTCATAGCAATCCGTTCCAACACACCATTGAAGATAGACATCCAAGTGTGGAGTCTAATTAGATCCCAAGGTATCCATACTTTACATGCCAAATAATTACAAAAACATATTAGAAGCAGAGAAGCGTAGAGCTCTTGATTCATGTTTACTCAGTTTTAACCATTACTTCAGTTTCTTAAATACCAACAGGGATATAGAAAAACGTATTTTACTTTGTACTAGAAAATGTGATCTATGAGACAACCAGGGCAACTGAAAACTGTCTTTTGAAAGCTGAGCCCTAAACTCCGCAGTTTTAAAGGTGGTGTGTTTTGGTAAGGAACACAATTCTTTATCCAAGAACTGTAATTTAATTTATTCTGCTCCATGTTTCAGTGCAGAACGAAAAATAGAATCCACAAAATCCCAATGGATATATTAAAAAAGAACTTTACAGAAGTGATTACACAGTTAAAACTAACTGCTAGGCAAAAAGCCAGGGGTTTTGTTGTGTGTGGGGGTTTTGGTGTGGGGTTTTTTACATTAAGTATATTAAATTACACTTTATTTGCTTTGGTGTATAGAGTCAGATTATAGGTGAGAAGAAAACAGGAAAGGGTGAATTTTTCAATAATCTTAATAATTTTGCATCTCAACCTTCTTCCTTGTTCTTACTTGCTTTTTCTCACTTCTTCCCTGTGTCTATTTTGACATGTGTTTTTCAAAGCAGCTGTTACAGGACAATGACTTCAAATGAACAACAGTATGTTATAGGGAAAGCTTATTTTGGTTCAAACAGAAGAATACTTTAATCATTGTTCATCTGACAATATTCATGAGAATTAAGTTGCAAATCTTACTAAGCAGGCAAATATCGGTTCCCAAACGGCTGGATATGCAAAAAACTGAAGATGTAAACAGGTCCTGCAGCAGGTCTTGAACCTGGACAGATTCACCAAAGCTGTACTGGCATCATTTACGGTGTACAAAGGTGTTCCAGAAGAATTACAGGTGGTACACAAAAACCAACTATGATAATTTTAAGATACCATGGCTGCTTTGCAGAACTTGGAAAACAGATTTATAAAATAATTGACATAGCATTTTTGATGTCACCAACAAGCTGTGAGAACAGTCTGATTCATGGTCTCAGGCACAACTGACCTGGATTTATGTGATCAAAATCCAAACCATTCTGGCACAGAGTAATTCATGGAGGATAATTTACAGTGTTGAAATGTTACCAACAGCTGTACCTTCAGTCACTGTGTCTTTTCCTTGATGCACAAAGCATCATCAGATGGTAACATCATTGGCAGGGAAACGGCTGAAAATCTCTACAGGAACTCCAAAATAACATGAGGGAAGTGCATGGAAACTGTAACACCTCATGGCCCCCTCTCCCGCCTGGCTGGACTGTTACTGTTTTTCCAAAACATGCTAGGAGCTGAATGAAACTACCAAATTGACCAACAGCATATGGAAGTGTCTACTTGATGAGATGTACTGTCACTATTCCTCTAGTCTTTCTCTAGCACGTTCTGCCCTAGAGCTCTCTGAGACACAGCAACCCATAAAAAAGTAGAGGTGCTATCTGGGAAGAATGCTTCCTGCAGTACTTCCTTCCTCAGCTGCAGGACAAAAGCAGCTACAGGAAAATAAAAAAACAACCCAACCTCGGTAAGATAAAATCAAAAGCCACTCAAATAGAGCAGCTAGGTAGTCACTCCCCAAGCTGCAGGGAAGGGAGGTGAAGATAAGCGAGGTGCCTTGTGTGTGCACATAAACTCAGGAGTTGGGAGAGGAACTTCTGCATACCACAGCTGCACATTTAGTACCACGTTACAAAGCTGGAAACAGGCACGTACAGCAGACTGTCCAGAAATGGCATAAATCATGATAGAGGACATTATCTATGCATTTTTCCCTAGCTGTAAGGATAGGATTACTAGCTTTTCCAATAATGAAAAAGGAAGAGTGGAGCGTTTAGAGCATCAAGGAACTGCAAATCCTACACACTAGCTCAGACATGTATGAAGCCCTATCTTCAGCATTCTGTCATCCAAATCGTTTTCCACACACAGTTTTTATGTTGACTAGCTGAAAAATTGCTGTGGCTAAATGGGCACAATACTCTGCAGTGTCTGAAGTTAATAGCATATGAAGATGTTGATGCTTATCTTTACATACAAGGAACAACAAAAGGAAGCATCAATTTAGCCAAATCCGTTTTCAGCTTAAAGCAGGACAAGTAAACATACACACGTACCACTAAACACACGGACAAGTCTCAACAAGATGAGAAGTGTACTGAGGCTAAGGGGTGAAGACACATTCAAAATATGGACAAACACTTAAAAAAAAAAGCATAAACATTTTAAATGTTTCCCAACTTTCCCCTCGATCTATTTCTTTATGGTCTAGCTTGGTAAGCAGTATGCTAGAATTGAGTCTTCAACAAAGAATTGAAAACAGTAGATGGAAGGGACTTGAAACAGTTTTGAGTGAGATGTTTAATATGCAAGCCTTGTAACACTGCCCCAACTTGGAAGCATCTACAAACAGCGCAATCTCCTGCTTCTGGTGACAGAATTCACAGGAAGCTGCCTTAAAAACAAAATTTCAAGATTTCATTACCGTGTGAAAAGGGCTCACAGGAGAGAGGAGTGTCAAAACAGCAGATCATTTTGAGTCTGGAAGAAGGCAAGATACTATTGATTAGCCTGCCTCTATGCAAAGCAAGAACTCCTACAGTTCTCAGCAATGATAACATGCCAAACATTGCCTGCAGAAACTCAGCAGGAGTTGAAAACAGCTGCCTTGTACAGAGAGAAGATACGGCCCTGATTAACTAAGAAAAAAAAAAAAGAAAAAGGATGGATGGGAGAAGAAGACAGCAATTTTTCAGCTGTCTGGCTGCAAGAGTCTTGGTCCTGAAGAGCCTGAGTATCACTGGAAAAATGGAAGTTGTAAAGTGGATAAATATGCACAGCTATACAGAATTTCAAAGCAAAGAGGAATCCACATTGTATAAAATGGAAGCAGAGTAATTCAGTGTTTTGGAACGCCTGCTTGAGGCACTCCACTACTATCGTGTTTCCCTTATTCAGTCTTTACACAGGTAGGATCCTCCTTCTTTGTTTCCACCAATACTGTATTCTTTGACTTCAGTGTCCTTGACAAATTCTCCCAGGCTTGTAAACTGCTTTCTACATCTTATCAGAAGAGAAAGCTGGTTGGGAAAGTTACCATGGCATTCCTTTCTCGTGCACAGTTTGTTCCAGAATGGTTCACACACATTACCTACTGAGTCTTCCTCAGATACAGTTACTGAATCGAGCTGCTTACCTACTAGGGGAAAGGCAACCCACCTTATCTGGGACTTTGTATCCTGCAGAACAGCTATGGATAGACAGTGTAAGGCAGACAAGTAGTAAACTTTACTATTTCCTCAGATGACTGTAGAGAAACTGCCACCCACTCCATATATGTAAAATAAACAAGGAAATTATATAGCAGTATTTTAAAATACCTGAAAATATTTTAGAAACCACTCTTGTTAAATCTGAGCAGATTCAAGTCCTAAAGGGCTCCAGTTTAAATGGTAATGCCAGTAAGTTCACACTTCCAGATATCAAAAAAGCAGCATACTTAAGAAAGAATAAGACTGAAGCAAGAAGAAAAAGCAGAAAACTCTGCTTGTCCACAGTGATATTTTTTTTTCCCAGCAAAAACTCTGACTTCCATTCAATTAGTTTTCTTTGCTTAGTTTATCTTACTCTGCCTCTATTTCCTACCCGTTCGGCATCTTATAATACGTATCTGTGGAAACACCTTCCTTATAAAAGTCTATCTTCATAAAGCTGACAATTACAGCTTCTTTACTATGCTAATTTTTATGTACTGAGTAGAAGCATTTATGTATTATAAGAAAATTTAGTTAAGTTTTGGATCAAGTGTATACCTGGAAGTCTCCTCTCCCCCATCTATATTTTGGACACTTTTATTTCAAAAACTGAACCAAAAGTACTCCAAAATTCCATGGAAGCCTAATAAAGTAGTGGGGAAGGAGCTGCTATGTCTGGTAGTTCAAGCTCTTTAGCTTACATACCATAGAACTCCAGAGAGAAGTATGTGAATCCTTAAGAGTCACCCTGAGAAAAGCTCTGACACTATGCTTGTCACCTGGATCACTGTTTCTTCCTCACACCTTCTTAAACTTAGAAAGTGGGTCTGGGAAAATCCATGACTCTCACTTGCTGAGATAAGCGAGGTTAAGCAAGGCGAGCAGTGAGTTGAAATGAGTCACCAGTACCACCCGTAAGGGCTAGAGCACACCTACTACCGTACACTTAACTGTATATTCCAGCTTTTATTTGCCAGTTGGTACAAAACAACATAATGCATCAGATTTCAAGCACCTCACACATATAGTTACATGGATGTGTGTGCACACATCAGTATTAAAGAAAGGCAAACCCAAGACTCTGAAAGACAGTCAAAGAACACACCTATGTCTAGACACAAACTTGCGTTCAAATTGGTCAGAGGTCTCGCTAAATGAACTGCCAGGCCTTCAGAATAAGTGAACCGAAAGAAAGAACTGAAGAAAGGCACACTAAGCAGGGTTATTTTGTGAAACATGGCACAGATACTGAGATCTCTATAGTACTGTATTTTAAAGTTTCAGCAAACGTGAGCCAAGAAGAAAACCAAAATGAATTAACATACAGACTTTGGCATAGGTCAATGAAATATGTCCACACAGGCTTCATTAATGCAATCACAAACTCAGTGAAGCCAAATGGACATCTCAACTGGTAAACAGAGTAATAAGAAACACTGTCATATCCAGTTAAAACAGACTTGCAAACAATAGGCAGCCTAACTAATGAGAAACATGATTGTAACTTACAAATTAAAGAAACCCCCAAGGTAAGAACAGCTCCAAAATGCTCTCCACAAATTAAAAGACCTAACCCAATGGACTACACTATAAAGAAAAAGTTTGTTACAAGTCAGAAATTAATACGTACATAAGCATAAGGAAAAGAAAACGTACTTTGCCAACTAAGGAAAGATGTCAGTGCTGCAGACCACATCATAAACCCATGTCATGCCAGAGGGATTTCCAGGAAGACAGAAATCCCCAACCAAGCAAACAACAACAGCAAAAGAAAACCCAAAGCAAATTTGGTGGCAAGTAGAGGAAATAGCATACAGCTTGGTTTTGTTTAAACTATTTTTCTGTATGCCCTGAGCACATACTTGCATCTGCATTGCCAACAGTGTTCAGAACATTTAAACAGAAACTTTACTTTTAAAATGTAGTAACATCACATTAGAAAGAAGCCCAAAATTTAGCAAAAGCAAAGCACAGGCAGCTGTAAATGCAGAAACAGGCATTCATTGATCTATCTTTAATTCAAAACTTTTCAAAGTATCTCACGCAAAGAAGATTTCTTCCCTTAAGCTAAATTTTCCACTGTCGGATAGGATACCCAGCACCATATGCTTTTTCATGCCTTCTTTACCTTACTGACAAGTTAAAAAGCAGTGAAAAATTATTACCAAGCACTACAGCCTCAGCAGAGGCAAACACAGAATTACTTGGGCTCCCAACCAGTTATACACCAACTCTTCAAGCAACACCCACATTGCTGCTCCATGGTCAGGACCAGAGAACTACAGAGTTTGCTCCTTATTTCTTGGGAAAACATAAAAGCAAAAGCTTCCCTGTCATGACCGTGGGATAAAGATGTCCCACTTTGCCTAGCTACTCCTCTAGAATCAGACAACCGCAGTTGTGCTCTTACTCTGCTCTCCCTGGGGATATCACAAGAAATATAAAAAGAGAATAACCAAAACAACGTCTGTCTTTGCCAGCTGACTGCTGTATTACAGCAAAGCAAGATTCTCAGCATTTTCAATAAAGACTGAATAGGAAATATGCAGAATAGCACTCGATTCAAATCTCTCTCATCTCTCTGCATTGCACTGAAACTTGCAACAGGCATATCTAAAAATTATTTTGATTTTGAGAAGCTGCAGAGCAGCACATGAAAAGACAGGGCTGAAAATGAAACTATCACAGCAGAGAGATGTGGGGTTCTTCAAGAATTCTTATTTAGATATTTGCATCATAACATCTACACAAAACTTAAAATGTGCTAAGGACGTGAAGGTGAGGCACCATCACGCTGAGGCACAGGGGATGAGCAAGGTACCCTATTCGAAGAAACAGAACTGATATCATGGAAACGGTGAAATTCAACAGTGCAAAATACAAGCTTGAAAATTTCTGTTAGAAACCAAACTATTATAATGAAAATGACTACAGATGGGAACGAACTGATCACAAAATGACTACAAGCCACCATTATAAGCCAAAAATGAGACAAAAACTTTTCAGCAAGGAGATTTTTTTAAAAAGTATCAGATTTTGGATATTCTTTTGATTCTTTTTATATTTTTTAATACATGCATACCCATACAAATGCTCTAACACCTTCAAGATCACTTAAAACTTAATAGTCAGGTTCATTCAGTCTGAATAGCCTTTTTGAAAGCAGATAAACAGAAATCAAGTAAATTATTCAAAGCAAAGCATTTATCATTGTGAGTATATGTAAAAGCAGAAGGCGCAAGGAAAGCTGTGTTTTATGGCTTTATGAAAGACTGACTTAAAGCAGCTTTTTAGTCCACACAACCGAGAGCATTTACTGGTTATCTTCCGCATTTTTTTTAAATTTGAATATCATGCATCAAAATTCAAGAATCAAGTAAAAATAAACCAAAGCATGATCATGGGAAAACCAGCAAAAAATCACATAGATATTTTTGATAGCATGGCTGATTAATATAGAAAAAAACCCTAAAATTATTAAAATTATCTACCACACATGATTAAACACAACCAGCTACACATGACAAAAACAACGTGAAATAGGTCTCAATCATTTCAAAATGCTCTCAGAGTATGACACCAGAAGGGGTCTGTCCTTTTCAAAAGTACCTACTTTTCCAAATATACTGCCATTTAAAGTTAAAAGACTAAATATTTATGTATGTATTTCTACCAATATTTAAAGTAACAACATAGGCTTTGTGGTAAACACTGGTTTTCCTATATTAACCTGCTTTTTGCAACTGGTATGAAAGCAACTGAGAATTTTTAAACTATAGCTGAGTCCTAACTTTTCAGAATATAAACAGGCAAAATAAGTATTTTGTCTACCTAGCGGGGCATTTGCTAATTTGCATTCAACTTTTCTTTTGTCTGCATTTTGTTCTGGAAAGTCAGGTACTTGGTGCTCTCAGAACTAATGAATAATATCTTTTCATGCAACTCCACAAGCCTTTTTAATTTGATTATGAAGACCTGTCCAAAGAACCTTACTATAAATGTGAGCCCAGAGATCCGTACGTGGATATATTTCGTCATACCTTGCATTAGTCTACTATCCTTTTTTCAACACCACCCCCTATTTTCTTACTGGCTTGAGCATTCAAGTCTTTTTACTCACTTCTGTGCTCCCTGAGACAACAGCTTTGTCCACGTTCACCGATAGCTGCTCTTCAGTCTGGCAGACTCCCAATGACCACTCCGCACAGCGGTGATGAGCCCAGCAATGACCTAATGCATTATGAAAGAAAAAGAGCTTTGGCTGTACAACTCTGTCAAGCACTTCCTTTAAGTATGGAACTTAGTTCTACGAGTAAATACTTGCCAGATAAAATGAATAGTCTCTCTTCCTCTTATTTTTTTTCTTTCAACATTTAATGTCCTTATTATCATAAGCTAAATATACTGCAGTTACTATCAGACACTGAATACACTGCAATTTTTTTGATGCACAATATATCTTCATTTCAGCATATTCTGTACATCTAATTTTCAGATGCCTGATAACAACACTGCGGGGTATATGATTCTGTGACTTTATGATTCTATATGCACTGTGTTTTGTGCGTGAGACATACAGGGTTACATTTGATCTTATATTTCACTGTAAATAACTAGGTATGTACTTATGATTCCCAAGAATTGGATATGGATCCCTATGTTAATGTAGAACATGCTCACATGATGCTTTAGAAGTCTACACAAAACTTAAAAGCTCAAAATACAGCATGAACAGAAACACCATGTGAATGACTGAGGAAATTGTGTCAGTACAACAAAAACATTATAGAGATATAATGAGAAATGTTTAGCTACGTAACAAAAAAGAGTTGAATTGAAGAATTCAACAGGTGGTCTCAAAAAAAAAAGTTGGTAGTTCAGTTCTGGGAAAAGCAATGTAAATGATGCATACTTCCAGAGGAATTCTGTGACAGCTTTATACTACATCCAAAATGATGCCTTACATTAGCTGCTGAAATCAGCTACTTGGTCAACTTCATCATTCAGTAACAAAAAAACTCCCCCCAGAATCTCTGTAAGGGCTGGGAAGAGTCATCTACAAGTAAAAACAACTTAAAAAAATTAGACTGATAACCTCCTCTGCCCATCCACACACACCATGGTATTACTATTTAAAACAAACCATTAAATTTTATTTTTAGTTTTTAATTACACGTTGAAATGAGCTTCCATGCTCATTAAAAAATTCCATTTATATCACTGCACAAATATATTCCCATTTTTGAGGCAAAATAGATGAGTAGACTACTGGCATCAAAGCCTTTGGTCATAGATGCTTTCTGAAAAGGTAATTCATAACTGAGTGAAAAGTTCCATTAAAATGAAAGAGCAGATGACAAACCAGACAGTTTTCTGACAGAAAACCCAGAACATTGGAGACATGCAAGTGCATTATCCTCTACTGTCCTATTAATACTGCTCTTTTAAAACTTCCTTTCCATTACTTCCAATAACCCTGCATCAGCAGCAGTATATTAGGTAAAACTACAGGATTAGCACTGAAGATATTACTGCCTGAACACCAGTTCACCAACAGATTACAAATATTTCCCCATACAAACCTGACGACTGTGTCCAGTACTTGAAGAGACTATACAAAACCACCACGTAACATTGGCAAAAGCTACGAGAGCATCAAGCACTTGACAGGGACCAGAGCACAGAAATCCAACACCCGAAAAACTTCACTCACTGTCACTGTAGCTACTGTACTACTACTGGACTGGAAATAAGGAGGAGAGCAACGTATCTTACCTGTTGGCTCAAATAAGGCTTGAATATCAATGTCATCTGGTAAGCCAACTAAACTGAGTTCATCCCAGAATTTGACAACCTGATCGTCAGAAGCAGTTTGGGTGCTTACACTGGTACATGACGCTATATTCGACCGAGACCTGTGTCAGGGAGCAGAAAAACAAATTTAGAAGTGACCACATTCTTTATTCAATGAGCTACTTGTAAATGAACCAAAACTTGAGGAAAGCAAGTATAAATTTTTCCAAACATGATAAAATACAAATCAACATGAACAAAAATCTTTCTGCTTCGTATTTTAGCCCAGTATTTTTCTCAATAACAAAGTTTGCTCTTAAAGCCATTATTCAATAGACAAAAAAGCGTGCTTGGTAAAATGTCCCTTTTCCCAGTCCACCCTCTTCCAATTCTTCAGGACACACACACACTTCTTTTTGTAAGTCCACTTCTGTTTGATATTAAAACTTGCCCAACCCTAGGAATGGAGAATTAGGTAAGAGCAAGCAGTCTGTTACTCTGGGGAAGAAAAGACGTAGAAGGATGTGGATGCCCCATCCCTGAATGTCTTCAAGGCCAGGCTGGATGAGGCTTTGAGCAACCTGGCCTACTGGAAGGTGTCCCTGCCCATGGCAGGGGCGTTGGAGCTAGATGATCTTTAAGGTCCTTTCCAACCCAAACCATTCTGTGATTCTATGAAGGAAGAGAAGGGAGTGGTATGAGTGGCAAGCACCAGCTGCCGCTTTCCTATGGCCCTCTCCATGCAGTCCTAACAGCTAGTCCAGGGCTCGGGACTGACAGCACCCTCAAAGGAGGATACACCAGAGGTAAGGTGCCTAGATAAAATACAGCAGCTATGGGGGGGAGCGGGAGGTACAAAAAAGACCAGGAGTCAAAAAGCTGCTTGGAAATACATTTATTTACCCAACACTATTGAGATTTTAAAAAAAGGGGGGGAGGGCAAGAAAAAGAGCATGGGGGAATTGAAAAATGCAGTGATACAAAGACTAGTATATTGCGTTAGCATGGGAGGATCTAGTTTATAATCTTATCAATTTGTTGCCCAAATTCTAATCTCAACAGAAAACAATTAATAAAACTCAGAATATTCCATTAAAAAAAAGAAGCAATGATTCCTCTTCCTTTATGTCCTGCAGGCAAAATACTATCTTGGACATCTAAGTACATGCTCAGGCTTACTGATAAGAAAGACCTGATCTCATCAGGTGCTTCAGCAGTTGGTAGGAAAGAGGAGGTTCTGTTTTCTATTAAGGTTCTTTGAACTTCATTATTTTTGCCCGTTAATAACTCAAATGTATGTGTTTGCTGTTACTTCTGCGTTTCTAGAGTTGAGACAGCACAAAACAACCTCTCTTTCCCAACTTCTCTCCTCCTGCCTATAACCTCTTAAAAAAAAGTGATGATGAAAAATGACCCATCACCAATAAGACAAGAAATAGAGGGAACACGGGAATTTTAACCTGCAATAGCTTTGCCTTCCTGAAAACCGTAATAACTGCATTCAGAAATACATGAAAAAAATAGCTAGTGGGGAAAACAAGAGTAACACCCCTTGCACTGCCAAAGAACGCTTAAAAGTTTTCACTTATTACATGGTATCCTCATGACACCTGTCATGAGAGAAGCTGAACAACACCCCCTCCAACTCCCAAAAGGCACTAACTCTGACACTGTCGACATTAACGCTCCCCTTACTGGAGCACTAAACGAACATACTCTGTTCAGTAAAGCTGGTTCCTGAACAGGGCCTGCGTCCAGCGGGGCCACCGCTAACACTGAACTGCTGCTCAAAACACCAAGCTTAAAGGAACATTAAGAAAAAACCAAATCCCAATTGGCAAGGCATTTTTATCAACACGACAGCTTTCTCACACCATCAAAGCAATCCATTTAAACAACATCCAGGTCTTCTCTCCAATTTCGTCCTGAACAGAGACATTTTCCACCCCATCCTTATTGTCCGTACTTCTCCTTTGTGTACGCACTATGTCGTAGGCCTATAAAATAACCGACTGAGGGGAGGGGGTTAGTTTTATTAGCTTCACGAACAGCAATTTTTTTCCCTATGGGCATTACACGACGTGTATTTTTACAACAGTGACGTAACGATACGAGCGTGGTGGGTACCAGGGAGCGTACCCATGCGTACCAGCACCACCGAGCAGAGAACAGGCGAGGCGGCACAGCTTCTCCAGCAGCAGGCACGGCCCCGGCGCCCGGTATTGACACATTAGGAACGTCACTTTTCACAGAGCCAGCGGAACACGGGCTAATTACACACTGGGAATGTCACGTTTAGCACAGCCAAGGGAACGCACGCTAATGACTTATTCTGGGGGTGTGTTTTGGTCAGATTTGAAGGACAGCAGCTCCGCCCGAGGCCACAGCCCCTCAGGCGGCCGTGGCCCCTCAGGCGGCTCCGCCT
>NW_010253310.1:21619-29417 GCF_000690775.1 Eurypyga helias | reverse complement strand
GCTGGGACTCTCCCTGCGCAACAGCCCCGCTCCCTTCCCCCCCGCCCGGCCTGGCGCACCGGTTCTCCGGGCCGGAATTCCTAACGTCACCTGACCCGCAGATTCATTAGTAACGTGAATAATTAATAGGGGGAACAGAGATCCCAGGTAACCAGAGCATCTGCTCCACCACCTGGAGCAACCCCAGCTACGCACTGTACCCCTACTACAGAAGATGGACAGCAAGGTGATTAATGCTCATTAATTATCCTTGAGCAGGGTCAGGAGCCCCTGTCACCCACGACGACGTGACAGCCAGGGTCATCTGGTGCTGCACAGCAGTTTTCAACACTCCCAGATTCCTGGGATGTGTAAAAGAAAGGGTCTTCCCCACAAAAGAGCAGGCCCTGCTACAGTGGATTCAAGGCTGGCTTTTCACAGGGACCCTTCGGTGCGCTCCATTCCCTTTTCCAGGGCTCCTCAGGGCTCGGGCTGCAAAGTGCTCGCACTTCACACGTGTGTGTGTACATATGTGCAAGCACACTGCCACGAAAGAATGCTTCATAATAACTGAGTCATTGTTGCCATCCACAGGAGCCTGGAGTACTGACAACGAAGGAGGATTCTGGTCCAAAATGGCAAAGTAGCCCTCCACAGACAGTGGAGCAGGAAAATATGTGTCTAGTGTTGTGTTTTTCCTTCTTATAGTACTTTCCACTCTACAGGAGCCTGAAATGCTTGCGGAAATTTCTCCCTGAAAATTAAAAAATAAATTATAGGAAGTTCATCATCTGCCTAGAATGCTTTGAACAGGTATCACTTACCCACCACAGTCTCCATCTCCTTCTGCACAGTGGAGTAAGAAAAAAAAAATTCATTATATAATGAGGTTACCATAACATACAGGCCTTTAGACAGCACTTGCATCCTGTTGCATAAGGTCATCTTGTCTGTGTAATCCCAAGCACTCACATACTCATACGACTGAATTACCGACTCTGGACGCCTCGTATTTGAGAGGTTCAAAGCTTCTGGCTGAGGAGCTGTCAGGTCCGTTTACACCAAGTTTCAATACACCCTGGCAGTCAGGGAAGTTCCAGAAGGCAGCAAGTGTTTTATCAGCATTTATAATGAGTGAATCAGATGGCCCAAGTAATTAAAAATTTCTCCACCTAAGTTTGAGCTCAGGTGAAATAACAGCACATCTGGTACAGGACTTAAGAAGCCAATTGAAAGGGAAGTAATATAATAAATTTTGCTTAACTTGAGATTATGGAAACTTGGTGTGAATGCAGTTTTATATCAACTTAGCATCTTTTTGATGACATTCAACTTAGCTTTTTTGTAATAGACTTTGGCAATGTCTGAAACATTACATTTATTAAAAGCTGAATGACTTCTCCATCTTAAATTGTTATTGTAAAGACAGATTATTATCAAGTTGGTCTTGCTCTAGTAGGGTCCCACAGTGGCAGCTTATGGACCCTGCACTAATATTTTTACTAGCAACCTGAAAAAATTCTGAAATCGGTATTAGCAAAGCTTTGTAGAAGGCACAGAACGTGGGGCACGAGGCAAAGGGTGCTTATGGCTGCGTAACTCTGTGCTATGTTTAGGCATAATCAAATCGTGTGTATTTCAGTCAAGCCAAATGTAAAGTCTCACATCTAGGAACAAAGAATGTAGGTCACACTGAAAGGATGTAACTCTATCCTGCAAAGCTGCAATTCCGTAAAGACTTCATTAAGATGAATAATCAGCTGAACGTGAGCTCCTTCTGCAGCGCTGTGACCAAAGGGCTAGCGCTGTCCTGGGAAACAAACAAGAGCCAGGAGGTTCTTTCACCGCTGGTTTTGAGTCTGTTGTGACTGCTTTGGAAATAATTTGTCCAGCCAACATTTCAAGAAGGACGTTGAAAAACTAGAGGGGTTTCAAAGAAGAGGAGTAAGAATGATTACAGGACTGTCAAATGTGTTTTATAGTGAGACCCAAAGTGCTCAGTCTATTTAGCTTTCTAAAGAGAAGGTTAAGGTGCGAGGTGATCATACCTTGTGAGCACTGAAACAGGAAGAAAAATCTGGTAATACCAGGATCTTCTGTTTAGCAGACAAAGAGATAAGATCTCTTGACAGAAGGTGATGGGAAACAAATTCATAAATAAAGCATGCTTTTGTAGGGAAGAAAATTAACTGTTGAAACAGCTTATCAAGATTTATGGTAGATTTGCCATTACTGGGTTTTTTAAAAACCGGTACCAGTTGAGATATTTTTTTCCCTTAGAGAGAGAGCCCTGCTAGACCACAACTACTGACACTTAAACCAGGAATTGTCCTGCTGAGCCCTGACTCAGGATATCAGACTGAGACAGTCGAAGGGGTCCCTTCTGGCCTTAGGCTGTGGTACAGGGGGAACACCTCCACAGTGCACATCTCCCTGCGCTCCGTGACACCCGTGTTCCAGTGCACAGCAGTCTCCAGTCCGTGGCCGTGCCGCTTTGCCGAGGAGACTACTTGGTGCCGTCCAGAAGGAGCCTGGGTGCAAAGTCACACCTGCAGTGAGACCCCCTGGGGGACCAGGACCAAGGTGTGGACAAGCGCATCTGTAGAAGCGGGGCCTTAATGCTCTCCAGTTTGTCACCCAAGGTACGAACAACTCTGAGCTATTTGGACAAGATGAAACGTGTTGGCATGCAGTAATCGCAGAGAGGGTAAAATATGCTCCAGAGGGGACACAGAACTTATGCTATGTTGCTCTGAAATGTAACATTGTTTTCAAGTATGGATAATTGCCTTACGACTTAGTAACAATAATTATCCTTTGCCCAAAACACAAATATCGCCCGTTACTTTCTTGGGGGTTTTTGTTGAGGAGGATTGGCTGTACGCTTGTTCTCAGGCATGGTTTCAGCCACTGTGACTGCTTGTGGAGCTGCCAAAGCTGTGCGTCACAAGCTAAGAACCCGCTGGCACTAGTCTTCCCAGCAATGCTGAAATAAGTGCAAATGTAGGTGTCTGCAGGAGCAGGAACCAGGGAAGATTCTGAACGAAAGCTGTCTGCGTGGCATGATTATTTCCATTACGTTGCTCATACTCTAATAAAGGACTCGGTGCAGGTGTCATAAAGGCAATAACCTTCCCAAATCTTACAGTCAAAGATCCCAATCCTTTCATGGCCCACAGCTACTCTGGACCTCGGGAAAAAGCTGAAGTAGCAGACCATTCCAGCATTATGGCTTGCGGGGTTTGTAAGCTAAAAACGGGGGGGCTTGTACCTGTAAAGCTTGTGCCTTAAGTCTAAGTCAGTGAAGTCCAGCTTGGACAAAACACCATTTCAATACCTGCCTGTCGTCTTTTTTCGCTGTCTTCAAGGGGTTTTCTTACTTGCAGTGCCCTCAAATACACCTTTCCAGCTAAAGACAATCATGTGGACAGCTCTTTGTTTTGTTTTTCCTTCCAACCAATGCTTTTGTGTATTTCTGAAACTTAAGACACCTCCTCTGCTACTACAGTACTTATCTGTAACACCATCGCTTTGAGGGATTAAAGCAGGTTACTTGTTACACACTTAGATCAAGAGTTATCTGAGTAGAAAGTCTATCCTGTTAGGGTTGGCGGAATCTGGTTTTGATCTTGAGTTGTTTTGATTTTCTCTGAGAGCAAGTAACATGTTATTTTAACTTCTGAATAAGGTGTGCTACCTGACTGTGTCTCTTCTGTTTGGCAGAAAGGATTAGAAACCTCGGTGGAACTTGCACTCTATTAAAGCAGAGTGCTCACCATTGAGAACCAAGGAGCTGAATTGTTTTCAGATTATATGTGTGTGTGTGTCTTTTCCACATCAAAGACTTCGATGGAAGCTGTTCACGCTATTGTCAGGAATGCAGGGATTGGCACAAAGGTGATTAGCAAAATTGCTTTTCTGCGGGAGAAGCACAAAAATTATCAAGGGATTAAAGAGGATAAAATTGAAAGGTTATGCTGAATTTGGGGGCAAATTTTCTCCTTTTTATCCCAAATTATATATATTGATTTGGTTTTACCTATAAAAGTTCTGCCAGAAGAAATCAGGATTAGAAGCTGTTTGGTATGGGTTAAAGGGTTAGGAAGAAAAACTTCCCCTAAAAATATTCCCAGCAGACCCTATTCTGTGTGCTTCCAAACCACGTCCACAAGGAGCTTTTAATGAGTGCTAAGGACACCCAGCCAGCAGCCATCCCTACAAGGTTCTCGGCAGCCAGAGGATCAGGACCTTGAGTCATAATCATGCTGAAAATTATGAAACCGAACAATTCCATAAGTCAGTTTGCTATCAGTCATGCCGTTTGTTTACTTTTCTCACTGCACTCTGCTGACAAAGATACTAAACTGGGGGGATCGCTTTCATTATCCACTTGCTGGGCACATGCAATGCTTTTGTATTTTGATCAGCAGCTGAGCTGCTTGAATGGTTTGGGAAAAAAGGCAATAAAAATGGATTCTCAAATATTTTAATGTATCAAAATGAACAGCCCAGCCTTCCAGAAGCTCTTTTGCTTGGCAAAACTGCAGTGCAATAAGAAAAACATATTGCCTCCCATAGCCAGCAGAATTGTCTCATCTTGCTTGTCCAGACCCTGTTTATTGTTCATTTTATTTTGAACATCCTCTATTATTTGCTGAGTTCCAGCCGTATACCTATTTCTTGTCTTTGCACTTTGAGGTTTGTTTGTTTGTTTTACTAATCTGTTATTTTCTGGAAGTCACCCAGAATATTTCATTTGTTTTTAACCTCATTTATCAAAGTATTATCTAAAGCATCTGTTCAGAAAATGTTCATTTTAACTGTTTTCCCAACAATGACCTTCTTCCTCCCCCCCAGGCCACATCAAGTTGTCACTCACCAGACAGCTGTGGAATTTGGAATCATTCCTTTTAAATGCTTTACAATTCCAAATGGTAGATTTCTAATGGCACAATATGATTGCCACAAAGATCTTTAAATTTCCCAATCCTCCAGGCTTCAAAGGCTGGACCGTCCTTGATCTCCTGAAGGAATGCTTTTGAATCTTGTTCTTTTATAGGGGCTACCTATGAAGATATTTTAGGGGCTTTTTCCTTTCATACTTAGAGCCCGAGGAACTAAACATTCAAATACCCACTGGCTTCTTTGAGAGCAAGATCAAGACTTACAAAGTTGTTTCTAGAGATTTTCAGCTCAGTTTTCATTAATTCCACAGGTCATTCCAAAACTTTTTGGAGTGTTTATAAAGCAATGTAAGAGTATCCTCGGTGTAGCAGTGACTGATGCTGTTTTATCCTGCATCTGCCTTCCACCTACACGGCTGCTTCACGTAGTTCCTAGCCTGCCACGAGCAAGTCTGGCAGCGTCCTGGCTCATCACGTGCCCATGGGTACCGAGGGGTCCCTCGCTCTTGGAGGATGCTCCACTGTCATATCACTTACAAGGTAATAATTTGCTCAAGGAAAGTGAGCAAGCCTAATCCTACAAGCAGTTTGGGGTCTGCCTTGGCCAGGCAACCAAGACAGAGCCTAATTATCTGCACCAATTACAAATTTGCAGAATTACCAGAGTTCTAGGCTTCCTTCTCTTTTCCCCTACACCCAGAGGCAGCATCTCACTAGTAGTCCTTTCTTGCACAGTAGGATTTCTTAAATCGGGAGACTGCTGGTCTTTTTATTTCTCACTGGTTAATTCTGTTTCATCATTGAAACACAGAATCCATCAATCTGAAGTTAAGAGATTTATAGTGCAGCAACAGGAATCCGGTTGGCGCTAGAAACAGTCTTTATTTCTATTCAGTTCAGCTTATGCCGAGCCATAAGGCAAATTTGACCCTCTTATTACTGAAGCACACATATATAAAAAAATACAGAGTAAGGTATCCCCCCGTCCAGGCCATAGTCCTGCAACAGAGCACCACACAAATGCATGGTCCCACCCAGCAGATTCGTCTGTAGGTTTGGGGTCTTTGCCTGTAAGCCCCTTGGGGAAAGCACTGTCCTTTCTGTAATGCTACAGCACCTCACGTGCCGTGACCTCTGCTGCGTTGGCGGGCTCTCGGCTGTTACTGTGGGGAGCAACTAACGCTCTCTCAGGGCAGGGAGTCTCTGGTTAGATATCCCGTATTGCCAACGCATGCGGTTTTAAATAGTCCTCAGCCTAACCTTGGGTTTTGTGACGACAACAACAAACTGCAGGAGCAACTAATTACTAGCCCACTTTATGGGTCAGGGAACAAGCCTTGGATCCTCATTTACACAGGTTTCTTATGATCATGTAAACCCTACCTCTCCTAAGTCTATTTTTGTTTGTTTGTTTAAATCAGTTTAAGAAAAAAAAAAAATCCCACATCCCAGAATAGAGAATGTTTTCCTTTGGAACTGGAAGCAAACACACTTGATGGCTTTAACATCTGCTGGACAATGCGTGGATGGCTGGTGGGCACCTCACACAGTTTTGTGACAAACACATGTGCGTACAGCGTGTCAGATTATAAAACCAAGAATAGAGAGTCATTAAACCCTCCCTTCTCTAGCCCACCGGCCATGAAAATAGGCCTTTCACTCTATCTATTTAAACTGAAAATGAGTATTGGGAAGGAAAATGCCGACATTCCAGGGATTGAAGTCAAAATCTCCCCCTCCAATAAAGGAGGTCTGTCAATTGAACATAAATTGATCCATTGTCTGTCTCCCATCAGGACCCACAAGCCACCCCATGCACATACGCTTCTATTCTTGCTAGGCACTGAGACCTCACACTCCCAAACCATCACAGTAACATATACATGTCGCTGGCTTGATCTGAAACTCTGCATAATTCTCAAATACCTTTTCTGCTTTTGCAGCCTGGTGCAATTTTTGGGTGCAGATTCCGACAAGATTAGCTTGCTACCCAGCAGGGCACGAGCGTTCTCAGCTCCACCGTGACTGCAGAGCTTTGGGCTCTCGGAAGGGAGGAAAGGAGAAAAAGCCACTTGCACTCTGGACCAACTCTTGCCAGAATTCACTTGAGTGCCCCAAGTGTTGAATTTGGCCCTGTTCTTTCACTTTTCCTCCAGGCTTGCAGTGGATTTACCTTTGTTAGTGAGTCTGAATTATTAGCAGCTTTATATTGAAATGCAGCTCAGAGGCCAAACAGCCAGGCTGTGAAAGGTGCTGTGACCCTGCAGAGGAGAAAGGGTTTCTGGCTTACAGACGTCAGTTGTGACTCATGAAACTGAACTTAGCAGTGTGTGATGACTGACAAATCACAACCCTTCTTACAGATTATTCTCCATACCTGTAACCCTGATTCCTCATCTCTTTAGGTGTTTGAGCCCTTTAACACCCTCTGAGCCTTAGAACTGCATTAGTGATGCCAGGAAGAGACTAGCTTTTTAAACGGAGTAAAGCCCACAGCACTTTTTCCTCTTGCTTATCTCTTTCCATGCACACTAACACACAAACGTGCTTTTTTTTCCGAGCATGAACTCCTGTACAAGGAATCGGTGAAGCCATCTACCTGCTTATTTTCTGCTGCCCGCTCTGAAGTGCAAGGCCCATTTGCTGCGTGGATGCCGTAGCAGGTGCTTGGATGTGCAGGTGTGTGCACAGGCAGCGTCCCGAGCGCAAGCACGGACAAAGATTCAAATACCAGGGCCTTTCAGCCTGAACCTGACACTGCCACTTTAAAACCAGAGACACCAACATCAAAGTTTTCCACTCCCCAGAAGGAATGGACTATTTTGCAGCCTTCCAACTGATGTCTCTCATCTCTCTGCCTTTCCTACAGCCTTCTCTCTCTCTCACACACTAATACCATCCCTCCCTCTCCACTT
>NW_010253310.1:8025-21514 GCF_000690775.1 Eurypyga helias | reverse complement strand
CCCTCCCTCTCCCATGTCTTTTTTTGTTTCCCTCAGATCGTGCTCTCTGCCTTAAGAAAGCCCGGTTTAGTTATATCCATCCCCATAGCAATCAAGTGACCAGTGGTTTTTTATTGCTTGTAAAAACACAGTATCTTTTTCATGGGAGTCAGGTTCTTCTTTGGTTTGAAATGCCCAAATGAGCAGTGGCAACAACCTGCAGAATCTTTGATCAATTCTCACATATCCATTTGAAGTAGCTTTAGTAGACCCATCAAAAGAAAGGGGCTTGGTAATTAATATTTTAATACAGTGTACCAGCCTCTCATTGTGTAGCTGGCAAGAGGCCCAATTTAACAGAAGCATGCAGAAATACCTGTATCTGATCTGAATTGCTACGTGCTCTAAAAAAATATACATTATTAAAGCTGAAGTCCAGCTGTTGCTATATTAATATCCTCTGGTTTTTATTTGCTCATACCTTTTGGAGGGTTTCAGTTTTCATTCTGAAATTTTCCAGGCTTGCTCCCAATACCGAGGTTATAACTGCAGGGTAAGAACCAGAGGAGAATGCAGGATGCTTCACTGGAAATTTGAACAGGCGAGATTCAGCACAGCAGAGCCAGCAGCCCAAGGAAGGCAGAAGTGTCACTTAAATTCTGATCGTACCACCTGCTGACAAAGGGACAGAACTAAGATGAGCGTGCAACCTGACTTTTAGAATCATAGAATCACAGAATGGTTAGGGTTGGAAGGGACCTCAAAGACCATCCAGTTCCAACCCCCCTGCCATGGGCAGGGACACCTTCCACTAGACCAGGTTGCTCAAAGCCTCATCCAGCCTGGCCTTGAAGAGATCCAGGAAAGGGACTTTTGTCCCTTCCAACCTTTGGAATAGTTAACTACACACTTAGTGTTCCTTTAACATATTTTTTTTCCTTTTCCTGAGTTGTCCAGGGTCTTTGGACCAGGTGTAAGGTTGTTGTAAACAACAGTTTCCCTGCATCTAACACAATTACGCTGCTTTACCTGGAAACAGGGTATCACCCAAGGACAGGGCAAAGATATCCACCTGGCCTATCCAGAACTTCCATAATAAAGAAAACCTGGCAACCAAGACTGACCGCAAAACAGAAATGTCCAGCAAAAGCCAACCACCACCATCGCAAAACAGTTCAAACGAGAAATAAAGGTGTTGCAATTTGCAGGTCAGCACCGCCACCCAGCAGGCCTGAGCCCCAGGGGTGATTTTATAGCTTGCTCTAAAAACCATCAACACTCTCCCAGTCAAACGGGACTTGCAAAGTCCAACCAGAAGCTAATGGCATGCCAGGAGCTTCTCGTGTAGCCCCGGATGACCACAAACTGGTGAGGTCTTGGTATGCTTTAACAGCAGCTGGATCAGAACCAGCAGTGCAGAAACCCACTCACCACATATAAGGTGTTCAGGTCACATCTTCCATCACCCACTCCCAGGGGGGCTGCATCCCGTTTAAGGACTGAGTTGTCACTTTGTGTGCTACCTGCAGCTTCCTGCTGGAGCAATCCTAAACACAAGCCATTGCACCAAAACCTGCCTTCCATTTGACAAAGTCTGTCTGTCACTGCCTGCTGAGTATCCGTGAAACTCAGGCAGAGCTGCTGGGTGCTCAACACCGCTGGAAATGTCGTTTTATTTAGGTGCCTAAATACTGGTTTCAATGTCTACTTTCCGACTCTTTACACTGCACGTGCTGCGACTCACCTGCTTTCCGCACCGCTTTGCTGTGCTACGAGCTTGAGCACTGCCATGCCAAACCGTTTCACAATCAGCACAACACAGCTGCTTTCCCTCTACTGCCTCAAACATACTGGTAGTAGCGGGTAATTGCCTTGCAACTTAAACTACCAGACGTTTGCAACCAGTAGCTTCTAAGTATTTTTATTTTGGCCGCACTCAGAATGTGACCTAATTATTTTCAGCCAGCTGCACCGCTTTTCAGAGCTGTGTTTCAGGGGGAAGAGGTGATTCATTATGACCCTAATTTCGTACCATACAGATTTTTAGGTAACAGAATTGAAGAGCTCAGCCATTCAGGTCAGTGACAATTTCGTTTGGTTTAGATGTGTCTGTATTTTGTGTGTGTTTCTAAACATTCGCTATATTTAATAAACAGTGAATTGCCTAAATAGGGTTTACATAATGTTTTTCCTATAAATGAATACACGCCGAGTAACAAGCGGTACGTGGAACAAATTCTATACAAAATTGCAGAAAAGGGCAAATAAGATATTATACGATGAGGAAATCCTAGATGATAACAGATATTTGTCTTAGAGCATAAATGAAAGTGCTTAGTTATCTCTACTGCGAGGTACCCCCTGATTAGTGTGCTTAATCGTACCAACATAATGGTCTCCTAGAAGCTTTAGCACTCTTTCTGTCTTTGAGGGAAAAAAAAAAAAACACAACCCTCCATGATAAAAAGAGGAAAACAACTTTAAAAACTTAAACACAGGGCAAAGCTGCAGTGTAGTGTCGTCGCTGTGGGTGTATTTTCAAGGACAGTTTCCCAAGAGCTCCGTCTCTTACATCCTATGATTTCTTCTGACTGTTCTGACTCCTTATTTTATATAATACAAGGTTAAAATCTGAATATAAGCCTTTTCAAACACTTGTAGGTGCTGAAACTGTCTGGCAGCTCTAGTTGCCCGCTTCCAGGACTGCTGAACTTTTCTGGCTTGCCAATAATTGTCCTGATTGCGTGTAAATGCCATCTCTTGGGACTCCTGCGATAGACACTGTAGGAATGCAGTTCCCTTGGAAGTAGCCAAGAGGGATCCACTTCCCTGCACATCTTAAAACATTCTTTTGGGGAAAAAAAAACCTCTTTCTGTCCATCCAGACTCTCAATTATGTCCCTGAAAATCCTGGGAAGAAGGCTGAAAACAGGGTACACACTCCAAGGAACAAAAAATATGGAAGTTAACAAGGCCATGGGGGAGAATAAAGACATTTTCCTGCTCTTACGAACAGATGGACAGGAACGGCCCTCTGCGCAATCCCAACTTTGTACAGGAGCATAAAGGCAGGAGGCAAACATTGGATTAGAAAGGCAGAGGAGAGAACTACAGTGCGAGAGCAGAGGGATGGTGTTGAGACACTTTCGGGGCTGGGGCTGGGGCGGGGGGGGGAGATGATTCGTTGGGCCAAGTGACCTTTTCCCATCCAGCAATTTCTTCTGTCCCACTGCAGAATGACAATGGGAACCCAATGGCAGCGCAATCTGACATCCACGGCCGTACGGACAGAGATTCAACGCGACCGTGCTGCGCTGCTGCGGCCATGGGATGCTGTGAAACAAGCCAGACCCAAGTTTCCAACTTGCCCTCTTTTCTGTTGTTGTTATTGCTGTTTGTTTCCATTCACCCCTTTTATTCTCCATTTTTTTTCTGTCTTGACTCTGATGGGGGCTCTTTTTGTGCGAAACAAGCCCTTCTGATCTCTTTGAAAGGCCAGCTCTTGTCATTCTTCCAGATCATCATTGTATGACATGTTTTTATATCAGACTGACAAAGGAGCTATTTGATCAGGGGGTATGGTGTGTGATTGTAAGAAATTCAGCTAGCCGGTGGCAACCATTGTTCCCCAAAGCGGCTCCCTGACCCCATTCTATTCAAGGAAAAACTCCCTTGGAGTGGCCTCTATTCATTGAGTAACACCAGTCCACAGTCTCACTCCAGGAGTATGCTCAATTCAGAGGTGTGTCACCGATATTGCCCATCAACCAGCCTTTAACTCTTTCATCAGCATTAGGTTTCCAACACAACAGCTGTTATCATAGGATGAGCTGGGGAAAGGGGGGGGTCGCAACGCATTCCAGCTTGCTGGAGCTCTCCTTATCTTGGAGAAATTTAACCTTCCTTTCAAAAGATGCCTTGGAAAATACCCATCTGCTGCTTTCTGCGGAGTGCAGCCCATGTTGCTTGCCTTCCAATCCCTGTGCTCTGAAACGTCCCAGCTTGTTACTCAGCTTCTGAAACAAATATCCCTGTGCTTGCTCAGGCTAATGAGGGGCTTTGCAATGATTTCAACGGTCTTTGGATTTCACCTAAAATGATCTGTGACCCTCCTGCCTCCCAATCCCACAACCTTCCCTCTCCCAAATAATCTTGCACCCATGGCATCTTACTGGCCGTTAGGATGAACACACAGCCGAGACTCATCTGCCTCCTCAGGAGATATTTCATTTCATATTATCAGCATATAATAATAGTATTCCATGTTATCTCGGGCATTCCCAGAAGGCGTAAAAAAGCAGTTCACTAGAACTGCTTGAACGCAGCCCTCCGTGCGCTGACACAGAGCCTCCAAAACCCAGGGAAATCGTGCCAAAGCTCCCATTAGGTTTAAGCAGCTGTGGGTCAGGCCTGCAGTCCCATGCACGGAGTGGTTACAGGGCATTGCCATGCAGCCAGAGCGCGCTCAGACTCCGGCACGAGACGGCAAAGAGCTATGGATTTAGCATGGTATGGATTTGGCACGGCGGTGCCGATGGTTTTGAACGTTGTTGGGAGAACTCTCTAGATGACGGGAGGGAGACCGGCCAGCCCAGCACAAATGCAGGTACGCAGGTCACTGGCTGTGCCTTGAGGAAGTCTCTGAAGCCAATTAAACTCAGCTCATCCATCTCCGCCTGGCTCTGCTGCATCTTTCAGTGCAAAACATTTTTTCCCCACGCAGCACATCCACCGGCTCTTGCAGGCCATCCCACCCCTGGACATGGGTTGCAGCCCCCCAGGAGCAGCGTTACTCGCAGACCCTCCTGGCAAAGCAGGAGATTCCTAGCAAGGAGAAACCTTGCTTCCCCGGTTGGAAGGGCAGCCCTGCTGTCAGCATCGCCGCCAGCCCCGCTCCGCCGGCCAGCATCCCGCCCGGGCTGCGGCTCCCGCCGGGATGGGGCTTGTTCGTAAACGCGGGCTCCCTCTGCTGGGATAGAGCACAAGTACCGGGGGGGCGGTGGGGACACTGCACACGCCACGGGACAGCGTTACTTCTCTGCTGGGGTTTTGCCTTTTTCTTTCCCATGACATTTCAGTAGATGCCACGGTGAACGCTGCATTTTTCTGCGCTGGGTGATAACGGTGGAATAAGCAGCAACGCTTTGCGCTGCAGCATCCTTCACCGCGTGCTCCCAAAACCTCAGGGAAACACGCATTACGCTCCCAGTGACCTGTAAAGGGATTTGGCACCGTCTCTGTTTCACACAAGGGGCAGGAGGAGCTCAGGTGGTCAAGCAGTTGTTCCATGTCATGACCTGAGATCCGTGGCCCTCCCCTCTGTCCACTGAGACACACGTATTCCCACACCACAAGGCTGGATTTAACCCCTCTGAGAACGGTCCCTTAGAACGCTTCTGCCACAGCCTGCTCTCTGCTACAGGAGGGTTTTTGCATCAAGCTCAGATGGCCACAAAAGCTGCAGGAGACTGAGGAAACCCTCTCCCCGCCTTGCCCAGGAGCGTGCTCTGCAGCGAGACCCGGTTGTGTGCACGGAAAGCGACTTCTCGGGGGGAGGGGGGGCTGTGTGTGCACAGCCATTTCTGTGTCACAAGTGGAAGGCACTTCCCTGCTCCCCCCACACCATGCTAAGCTGTCATCCCATGATTTAAAGCATGGGGGAAAGATGCAGGTGCAGACCAGCCAGCCAAGCATTCCCAGAGTGCAGAGGTGTAACATCCCTGAGCAGAAGCGGATAGCATGGCAGAGAACTGCATTAGCGGGGGCTGCTGGTCTAATTCAAGCAAAGGGAAATGTGGGTTAAATCTCAGGAAAAAGGTCCATGCGAGAGTGAAACCCGCTAGGAAAGGGAAGCAAACCCAGTTCTCGAGTAGGATGGACAAAGCTGCAGGGAAGACGCTTCAGGGAGACTTTCCCAGTGGGTTTGGCCAGGGCTCTTCCCATCTGCTGCCTACAGATTCAGCATGCTACATTATCTCTATGACCTTTAATCCACCCCTAGTTACTGTGCAGAATGTTACTGCATCAACATTTTTCCCACTAAAAACTGCAGTGTAGCTCAAACGAAATGCATTTCCTCAGCAAAGCTGCTGCCTTCATCGCTCACGCCTGTGCTTCCTGCCCAGAGATCGCTGTGGAGGGCAGGCAGGCTGGGCTGGCTGCTCTAGTTTCAGGGAAGGTCAGACACTTCTCTAGCAGCTCAATACAGGACCAATAACTCAAGGAGACCTGTTGCCTTCCACGACAGCAATGACAACTCTCACCAGAGATGCAGGCACTCACCTTGCAGCTAAGACCGCAGCGCTGTCCTGCCGCATCCTGACGTTCACCCTGCTGCCTCCCGTCTTGCCTAGGGCCGAGACTTTGCCTAGGCTGTTGGCAGAGGTATAAATTCACTGCGTAGATGGGGAAAGATTTGCTTCCCCACAATGTGTATCCCCTAAGTGATACAGCAGCAAATAACTTCGGAGCTCCTACCCTTGTAGGGACCATCTGCAGGTTTAAATCAGAGCAAACAGGAGCACAGGAAGGTTTCTGGGGATGAATACTCTCTACTATGCTAACGACTCTCCTCTTCCCTGCTCTTTGTGCCCGGCTGGCCTTACCTTTTTTCCCTGCTGACCACTCGTTGGGCTTCTCGTGGCTTTTTTGCATCGTGGCTGCCTACCAGGCGACCTGCTTCAAATAACAGCTCCAAACCGGCTTCAGGTAACAGCAATGGCAGGATGTACCCCGCGCATACAAACCAGCAAGGGAGCACACCTGGGGATAAGTCAGTGCACACAGTTTTCCTGTGCAGGAAGCCAAACCCCTACGTACCGACAGTTTCCATGCACAGCACCTGGGATGCCGCCCAGACAGCGGATCAGCGTCCGATCTCGGTGTCCAACATCTCCCCAGGAAGCCAGCAGAGCTCCTCTAGACCACGCAGCAGGACAGGGTACAGCCAGGTCAGCCCAGCTTGCTGTGCCACAGGGTGCACCCAGAGCTGGGGGGGAGCAGTGGGTGCTACCCAGTGAAACAGCCATGAAAGAGCTGCCCACGTCACCAAGCTTTCGACTCATTGGCATTTCCCTAAGTGGGGGTCCCCCAAAGCAGCCCATTAGGGGCTTCATTTGGTCTGCGCATTTGTCACCTCTCTGTCCCCTCATGGTGACAGGAAGACTAAAAAGCCTTTCTGCTTCACTGACTGGCTCTAGCTTTGCTCTCCTCCCCACGGACACTCATTCCCAAGGAATGTACTTTAGGAAGCACAGGGGTGGGACCCCCCATCTGCCCAGCAGAGAAGGCTCCTCTGCCACCTTCTGCCTTTCCGGCTGGGACTTACCACGCTACTGCCCACTTTGTCCCCTCCACTGCTTGTCCCTTTGCCCACATCACCAGGAGAGCCTTCCACACCACACTAGCAAACACAAAAGAAATACCCCATCCTCACCGTGTGTAAGGTGATTCCACGTCACAGCGCTGAGGGCTTGTCCAAAATCCCAGCTCACGGAACCTCTCCATCAGGGCAGAAATCTCAGCTGAGATCTTCCTCTTCCCTATAGGGAAGATTCTCATCCTCATTAATACTTAAGGCCAAGTTGGCTTCCCAAGGGAGACCCAGACGTGATCTGGGGAGTCCTGACTGGTGAGCAGTGTGCCCGTGTCCGTGCTGTCCTGGGGGCTGCCACATCCTGCCGCACCAGCTGGCAGCGCGGTCCGTGGGGAGTCCACCTCTGCGTCACACCGAACCCCCTTGGCGTTCAGCCTTGCGCTGGGAACAGGACATCTCCTTGTCAGGCGGTTGGAGGGGAACGCTGGAGGAGGCTGCTGCGGTGGAGACAGTCGTCAGGTCACCCCCTGCGCGCAGATGTCAAGTGCGCGGCGAACCCATGGCTCCGCGGGGGGAGGTGGTGAAACCCTCGGCTCCTCGCAGCGATGGCTCTGAGAGGGAGTGAAGTGCGGACACTTCTCTGGGCCCCGCGACGGAGGCTGCGAGGGCTCAGCGTGTGTCAGCAACCACTGCTCTCCTTTAGGCGATGGGGATGCCCCTTTTCCAGCCAGCAGCGATTAGTAAGAAAGAGCTTTTCTTATGATTAACCAGGTCATGATGGTAGGGGCATTTGGGCCAGTGCCCCAGGCGCTGCGCGTACTGCCACAAGCCGTGGCCATGCCCTTGGGATGCACCTTTCCTCTCCCTGCCTGGTCATGCCCCCTCCATCTTGAGGTGACACCTCGCTAAGTGCTGTGGGACAGCATCTGGGGACAGCAACCAGCTCTTGAAACACAGATTCTGCCAAAACCTTTGGGTATATGAAAATGGGCAGGACAACCGCCGCTATGAGCTCTGAGGGTAATGAGGTCGACCCAACCTCTACTCACATCTGAACTAATCCAGAGCGATTCTAGTGAAGTCAGAGGAATGTCTGTGGCTTTACCCATCATATCTGAGAGCAAAAAATAGCTCTGAGTTCACCAACTGAGTATTTGAATGACCAGAGATGGAGCCCTCCTGGGCAAGGATGAGACTCAGGATTCCAGGATTCATTATAAAATGAACTCTTCCTTTGGTTTAGAGATGTGCCGTAGCCTTTGCAGCAGGAAACAAGGGACAGGAGTCTGTGACTGTGCCTTAGCTGCACCTCCCGCGGGGACCATCCATGCCTCTCCTCTTCAACACAGACTGGAGTTACAGTGGTCTCAACCAAATGAGGGTTACAGCTCCCCAGTCAGCTTCAATAGCACTGCGAGTCCCTGTAGGAACCTCTTGGAAAACACCAGCCTGGAGCAGAGAGACATCACTCCAGTGGGTGGTCACTGCATCACTTCTCCCAGGATCCTGGACACGAGCAAGCCAACGATGGACTTCACCACCAGATGCTGCAGCCAAAACACTTGGCTGCACTTCACAAGAGATGTTGACAGATGGGAATCAGCTTTAAAAAAATCCCTACAAGAGGTTGGAGAAACCTGGAAAACCCATTTGCAGTGCCTGCAGAAGCTTGGTCAGGTTGGATGGCACTGTAAGCTGCAAGAAAGGAGTGCAAGATCAAGTGTCGTGAGTTGAAGTTAGGCAATTTTAAACCAAGAATATCAAATAATACTGAAAGATGGAGTCCCTGTGGGATAGCTTTCCTTCCTTTTCCTTAAACAAGGACTATGGCTTGCACTCAGAAGGCACTGAGCAGGACTCTCACGTACCAAAGCAGGTTCCTTCCAGTCGGGATACAGGAGAGGGTCCAACCTTCAGTCAAAGCTGAGGAATGAGATGTGAGGTTTAGAAAAAGATCAGCTTTGTGGTTTTGTACTTCATTTATAGCTCAGATTATTGCATATATACCTTGCTTCCCCCACTGGGCCACTTCCATACCTTTTCTTGGCCTCTTGCAGATTGACTCAGCTAATTTGTGGCTCTGCCAGGATTTCTTTCAGATCTTAATCTTTCTGCACGCCGCTTCCTCCCCACTCCTCTAGAATGGGGCTACGCCACTTGCTTTCAGCTCCAGCTGGGAGCTCCTCAGGGCTCACCCTGTGTCTGAGCAGAGCCCAGAACACCACCGGCTGCTGTAGCACCAGGGAAAAGGAGGAAACACCACCGGCTGCTGTGGCACCAGGGAAAAGGAGGAACGAGAACGTGAGACTTTGGCGTGCAAAAAAGCCCTGGAAAGTCTATGCCACTTCTCTGTCGAGGGTTTGGCTCCGTTTGTGTTGGCTGCTGAAAGCTAAGCCAGCTTGATGATGATGGAGCATTTTTGATGTCTAAAAAAAGCCCCCAACAAAACCAACCGTTTCTGTTTATAACTGACCTTGTCTGTCATGCAGAAGAAGCCTGAGCAGCCAGGGCTCAGCCAGCCCCAGCAGGCAAGAGGCACCCTCAGCACCTCCTGGAAGGATGCATTTACCATCAGCTGAGTGGGAATGAGACTCTTGGAAGATGCTCAGACCAGGATTCCTGTATTCAGCCCAGTGAAATGCGCATATAAACAAATAAATACACATATAAGTAAACAAACAAAAATAAACAAATAAAACATTTGCTCACAGATCCAAGGAGCAGGAAAGCTGGGTTGTCAGGTCTCCTCTTTATCCCAGACTTCTCATTTCTCCCTTTGTGAGAATAAGATTCTCCTTGTATGGACCACAGGGAGAAATCCTGACTGACTCCCCCCGGGATGCAGGAGCTCACGCAAACACACTGCTCAGCACAGGGGGAGTCGCAGCCACAACCCGGCTTCCTCAGCATGGGAGAGAACACAGCTACTTTTAGTAGGTATATGATAAAAAATCAACTTTGTCCTGCTTGCACAAGGAATATCTAATACAGCTAAGTGCAGAAAACGTGTGCCATGCTGGCATACGTACCGCGGGGGAATCTGAGTCGACTGTACCTCCCGTGAAAGGATGGCAAAAGCGTGACAGCGAGGGGACTCAGTTCTGCATTTTGAACACGGCCCAGCTTCAGAACAGAGCTCAGGCTGCAGTGCCAAGGCCCTGGCAGGACCAGAGGTGCCCTCCAGTGCAGGAGGACCGTGGGGTGGTATGCCGAGGGACTCGCTCCCCACCCTGCGCTGCTTTGCTACCCGGTGCTGTCGGATTGTACACAAGGTCAACCTCTGTGGCACATCCTCTGCATTTTCAAAGTCCTTCTCTAACAGGTGGCTGTCTCCCTCCCCTCTGTACATGCTACGGCTTGAATTGACCACTTTCAATCAGGGCGAAAACATCCCAGGGAACAAAGCCCTTGATGTAACACCAGCAATGTGTTTGAACCTACCCACCAGCTCACAGCTGAGAACCAGGGCCTGAAACAGCAGAGGGAAATGGATGAAGACCTGGCCAGTCATTTAAACAAAAGCCTGCCTGAACCCCAGCCTTGCCTGGGACGCAAAGAGTATTTTATGGTTTTCATGGGGATAGTCACGTCTGCAGATGAGCCTGCATCACCCACCAGCAGACACAGGACAGCATCCCAGGCTGCTCCAGAGGCATCTCCAGGCCTGCATCTGCTGCTGTGACCCGTACAGGCTCCCGGCTAGTTGTGCAGATGGAAATGGACCAGGTAATTTGGGGAAACACACAGGAAAAATCTAAACAGGACAAATCTTTGCAGGTTCGCTGGTTGGAACAGCAATCATGGAAGAGGGCTGGGCACCAAGCAGTTCCCATCCATGGGCTTTGAACACTGTGATGCTCCAATGGGTATGGGTGGTTGCCCTACAGATAGCACTGTCTGCCTCCCTGGGGCACGGCGTGGCAGTAGCATGGGCTGCCAGCTCATCCTAACTCATCCCAATGGCCCATGCTTTCATCAAAATGGATAGAAATCCTGGCCCTCACCTTGCCTGCTCTACTGGTGTGGGACAGCTCGAATGTTTGTCTGAGCCAGATGCGTTCACAAAGCCTTGGCTTTAATGGCATTTTGTGAAACAGGTTGGCTCCTCTGCTGCAGCCCCAACTGCTGAGAAATCAATCATTACCAGCAGTTAGCTGTTTGATGGTTAACAGCCTGAACCGAAGCCAAACTGGTTGTTAATTGGGCTAACAACTGATTTCAAGGGGTTGTTTTGCAGGGCCCAACACTCCCAGCAATTGACTGGGAGCTGTAACTAGCAGCCAAGTGGCAATTAACAGAGCTGAGGGAAATTCGCAGGCCATTACCAAAGGGCCGGCTCCCAGCTGGGCATCTGCTTCTCACGGGGCTACCAGAACCTCAGCCGTGTCCCGGGGCCTGGGCACGCAAGGTCCCATTTCACGTCTCAGCAGCCAAAATTTTCCTATCGATGTACAACCTGTATCTCTTCATCCTGCACTTCAGTTGCTCCAGCAGCTTGGTTTTTGGAGGTTGCAATTGGAGTTTTTCTCATGTTTGCTATGAAATTCCACAGGGACACCTTCCAGCTCTCCTTAAATTCCCTTCCCAGGACTACCTTTTGCTGGGACCTGTGGTTAGGCCTGTCTTGCCAGCTTATGCTACCTGCTGCAGCCGACCGTTCAAAACAGCACATCTGTGGGACACGGGCTGCTGTTTACTCTGTGAGCACCTCATAAAAGAGGACACGCTAGCCACCAAAATGTGCAACTAGAGCAGAAAGGGTTGGCAAAATGATCACAGAAAAAGTGAGGCTGAGTTTTATCCCTTCTCCTTCTGCTATAAAAACTTTAACAGGAACAAAAAAAAAAAAAATTAAAAGAGATTACTGGCTCTGTTGACAGGACAAGCCAGCCCAGGAAGCGAGGAGCCTTTGCAATGCCATGACCATAGCTGACAGGGGTGCCGTGACTGAACAGGGGTCTTGTATGGGAACAGGGGCACAGATCCACTGAACTGGGGAGGCTCTGGCAGCCCTCAGCATCCCATTATTCATGACAATCAACAGCACAAGCTTAGCAAAGTGGCAATACCTTGCCACGGCTGGAGTTGTTTTTCCCAACACAGCCAAGCCTTCGTCATCTTAGGACTTTGCAACCGCAGGTTATATCTTGGTCATCACATCCGGCAGCCTGTAGGGACCTTCTCCCGCTACAGCTTCTATGAACCTAGGAGTGATGCTGTAAGTCACACGAAGCCCAAGAGCATCCCCTCTCTCCCAGTACAGCACATCTAAAGCACACTTTGTTACAGGGTAGTCTATTATTGAGGTAATCTGGAATAATGGCTGTAATCTTCATCCACACATGAACCCTCCCTCATCCCCTGGCTGACATGGCACAGGGCCAGCGGGTGGACGAGCAGCTTTGCTGTAGCCCAACACCAGCTTCACACTGGCTTTGACCCAGGAAGGCTGCAGGTTCCCATTAACCGAATCCCAGACATCCCTCCAACATCTCCCAAGAGCTCCTCTGGTGCACCAAGGCACAGCTGCCGTGTGTCCCCAGGCCCACACGTTGTCAGCACCAGAGGACACAGACCACACACCCTTGCTCCAGGAGGAAAGCAAACAGCAAACCTGGCCATCAAAGGTCTACGACAAAGCCATGGCCGCCACCCCAACCAACCTACCCCAGTCCTGGGGGGCAACCTCCAGCCCTGACCCGAAAGCAGAAGGTGGCTGCGGTTACCTGGAACCCTGCCCTGAAGGAGATTTCCAGGAGGAAAATTGGGGGGTTGGTGCCATTTCTAGGGGGGAGCTGTCACTGCTGTGGGCTTGAGGAGGGGGTAGAGATGCTGCAAATGGGAAGCAGGGTGGTAATGAGGAGCAGATGTGTAGGTGCTTGGAGCATCCCAGGTGCTACAGAAGTGCTAAGTGTTATTATCATGGCCAGGAAACGGGCTGTGAAAACCCACTGCACTCCACATCCCCTTGCTCTGTGCCTTCTCCGGGATCTGGAGCCAAATCTCCCCATCAGGCCCAGGAAAACGGGAGCCAGCATGGGCATGCCTTTGGCTTCAGCCACGCTGGGGACACCATGGTCAGAGGGTCTATGCGAGAAGGAGAGGAGCACAGGCAGCCTGAGGGTCAACAGGAGAGTTGGGTCTGGGCCAAGAAGGCTTTGTGCCCTGTCACAGGGTGACACAGTCCCCCAGCAC
>NW_010253310.1:1604-8005 GCF_000690775.1 Eurypyga helias | reverse complement strand
GGGACTCACATTGTGGTCACCTTGCCCCAAGTTACCCATCTCCTGAGCTCCTGGCCCAGGGGAGTGACTCCTTGGGAGGGCACTGAGCTCATTTCTGCTCCATCCAGGATGCTCCTGCAGCATTTGGATCTGTAGCTGAGGGGCTTGCTGGCACCAAGCAGGGTGTGGGGCAGTGCTGAGCCTGTCCTGCTGACCTAATGTGGCCCACCAATGGGCCAGTTTGATTTGGAGTAGCTGTGCGAGAGTAGAAATATGGGATCCCCCACTGAGCCCCTGAGCATCTCTGTTTCTGGCTATAAACCTCCTTCCAAGGAGGGGTCTTTAGAGCCCAGGGCCCAGATGATCCACAAGCCAAGCCGCAGCCATCCCCCGCCCCCTCCCCGAGAGGAATTGCTCTCACACAAATGAAATGTGTGTAATTAATGGGCAGGGGGCTGGACAGGTCCCAGATGAAAGCGTTTCCTGGACTTGTCCTTCATTTGCATGGTATCAGAAGCTGTTCAGAAGGTGTGACTTTTCCCACAGGGAGCCCTCAGCTCGGTGGCACAATAAAGCCAGGACTTCTTACCCAGAATTAATTAAAGGAGGGGGAGGGGGATGGCAGGGACATGTTTGAAAGCTGAGCCTGATGCAATAAACAAACACCCCAGTCCTTCTTCCCAAGCTGGAGCATGCCCAAGGGGGCCCAGGCGAGCCCCAACCCTGCCACAGCATCACGCAGCCCACCCTGCTCGGTGGGCACCCTTCCCCGAGGAGACCCCGCAGCAACGTTGTCATGGGTCAGCCTGTGGTGATGCCCACCCGTGTCTGTAAAGCCAGAGAAGGGACGGGAGTGGAGACAGCATGTGCTGAAAGGTCTGGGGCTTGGTGGATCATGCTCTGCTGCAGCCCCTGCTCAGACAGCACAGACCCCTTTTCTTGCCATTTACTCCTGCCTGGCTACTCTCTCTCTGCCATAACCACATTTAACCTGAAAACAGCTCTTCTCCCTGCCTGGCATTGCCCTGCTGTGTTCATTCCACACTTCTTACCCCGTGTTGGCTGGCTGGACCAGATGGACTTCCCGGTCTTGTCTCGCAAGGCAGATTCTCCCAAACGTCACTCAGCTCCAGCCTGGTCGCTGCGTCCAGACGGCATCACGTGGCAAAGTCCCATACAAGACACGCATGCCCTGGTGCTTGGAGCTCAGGATGAGGCAGCCATCCCTGTGCCACCAGCCAGGGCCGTACGGCTCCTCTCCTGCTTCATCCACCACCTCCCTCCAGGCAGGCAGCAGCAGCAAGGGGACAGCAGGGTGACACTAGGAGCGGTGGCACTAGGGACAGTCCCATCCCCATCACAAGGACTTTGCTAGCTGGGAGCAGGGGTTTCTGCCCAAAGCACCCATGCTAACAGCACGAGCTGATGGAAGCGAACACCCACCTCCAAAGCCCCCACGGTGCTCTCCTGGGTCCAGCCCTGGCTCAGTGTTCCACGGTCCCCAGGGCATTTGGGTGACTGTCTCCAAGCTTGGTCCACACACCAGCTGATGATGAAGGAGGTGGGAAAAGGTACAGATTCCCAAGTTGATGATTGACCCTGTGTGTTTTACTAGCATCCAGGGTTTCTGCATCCCGGGAGATACAGCAAGTGCCACCCGGGACTGTCTCCATCTCCCTGCATGTGTGGTGGGAGATTCCAGCCCTGGACGACCACACGCTCCGGACCCTACAGGACCCAGGTGGCTGGGAGGAGCACAAGCAGCTCCAGCCATGTCAGGGACTAAGCAGTATCAGTGCAGAGACAGCGTATGAGGAGCCATTAATTAATTCACTTATTCATTAACTAACTAGTAGTGGCCTCTTTAATCTTCCAAGAAAAGGCAGAACAACATTTGCTGGCTGGAAGCTGAAGCTGGACAAATCCAAGCAACAGACCAAGCCCCAAGTTGCAATGCTCCTAAGCAGCATGGTCACCCAAAAGCCCTTTAATGACAGGGAGCTAATTAACCATGGACCAACTGATCTGGGAAAGCAGGGTATCCCTTCCCAGGAGCCAGCCTTTTGCAAAGGCAGGATGCAGCTGAGCAGAAGGAAGGAGCTGGGGGTGGTGTGCGGTGCAGAGCTGTGCAGGGGCACAGAGGTGCTGGGTGTCCCCTGCTCCAGCCCTCAGCTGCACCCGGGGATGGCAGGGATGAGGGAACAGCCTTACTGGAGGCTGAGCACCCACTCCATGCTCTTCCCTCCCACTGTTGCCCCTGGGGGACAGAAAACAAGGGAGGGGACTGCTGATCTGCACAGAACCAAGTCCTGCCCCTCTGCTACCCTTACCTGGAGCAACAAACCAGCACCAACTCACCCATGTTCACAAAACCATTAGGAAAAGCAATTAGATGAATTAATGAAAGAAAAGCACCCATTAAGGACTATCAAACACCACCCCTGCCTGGGGAAAGGCAGGGAACCATACACATTTACTTCCTGCAGTCTGGAGACCACAAGTGTCTCCTGCAGCCCTTGGGTCCCTCCTGGGACAGCCGGGCGACACCGTCTGCCTTAAGCAGCACTGTCCTACGGCCCCAGCATCACCCACGGCCTCTGTGACCCAGCAGCGACGCTCGAACACAGAGCACAACCGAGCGCTCCATCCCCACGCTTCCCTCCCTGAAGTTACCAACATCCACTGACAGCTCAGCCCAGCCCGTGGGGCTCATCCTCGTGCCCCGCGCGCAACACCCTGGGCACCGAGCGATGCCGCAGGCACCCCCGGGGATGGCAGCACCAGTGAGAGTCTCACCCTGTGAGGCTGCTCCATTCCTGCACTTATTTTTTTAAGAAACATATTTAAAAATTTCATTCTTGCATCCTTCCACATCCAAGACCACTCTGTATCCTGGTCATCTATCAGCCCCTCTGAGCAAGATCCAGCACCTCGGCAGGGATGAGTATCCAAAGGAGGGGACGCAGCAACCCGTCATGCACAGACACCAAGCTCATCCGGAGCAGAAGAGGCCACATAGCAGATTGCTTTCTTGGAAAACCTCATCCCATGCCGAAACCAGTGGTCGAGGCTACACTGCGCTATGCCCCCACCCAGCCTGCAACGGGCCTGTCCCCACGAGGCAACGAGGTGGCATCTGCCCGTCAAACCTGGCGTTTGCTGCAAGGAGAACCATGATTTCCACAACACTCATCTGGGACCAAAGATCTTGGGCCATCCTCCCCCATCTGCTCCCTCGGGCAGGGGCTCACAGCAAGTGGCAGCCTCGGCCCCATCCCGCACCTCACCATCCTCCTTTACTCTTCTCCAACCTGCCTCTCCAGCCCCAGCCCCTCCCTGGAAAGCATCAGGCTCAGGTAGACTAATACAAATTTTTAATGCACATATTAAATAAATATTTCAATCATTTCATATTCAATTTGTACACAACCAAAACAAAACAAAAATCCTCAAGGAAACAGAAAAAAAAAACCCAAACAATCAAGAAAGCTTGGATGAAAAGTCACCCCTGGTTCTGCCTCCTATCCAGTGTCTTTGTTTGCCCTCCCCATGAAGGATAATTGCTTTAACCCTTTGGAGAGAGTCCCAGGGCAGCATGTGCAGAGCGGGGCTGGCTGGGGATGTTCACTCAAGAGATTTTATGTTTCCTTTGTGGCTTTTTTTTTTTTTTTCCCCTAAATCAAAACTTGGGCTTCTGTCAGCACAAATTTCGAAAGAACGTCTTTCCTTTCACAGTAGGACAAGGACAGCGGCATTTCTCACCAAAGAGCAAACCTGGAGGAGAACGTTGACAATGGAAGTGCCAACCACAAACTGAATATTACAACAAAACCAGCCCGAAATGGCCCCACAGTAATTTGTAAACATCTTTTAATTTTACGGATGAAAACTTCCATCTGATAAAAAAATATAAACAGGGGAAAAAGTTATCAATTTTTGGTAAGAAGTTCACATTTTCCACATGGAAAAAAAAAAGGATACCAGTTACCAGCCCGCTCCACGGTGGCCGTCGCCCGCTGCCTCACCTTAGTAGCCGAAAACCAAACAAATGCCAAAGATGCTCTCGTGGGTTAGAGGTACCGAGTCAGTTCGGGACTTTCTCTGGGGCATCCATCACCCCTGTCCCCTCCTGAGAAAAATCACAAGTTGGGAAGCCAGCAGCGTTCTCTGAAGGATGCCAGCGGCTTCCAGCAACCCCTGGCTCAGCCGAAGAAGCAGGCACATCCGAGGAAGGAGAGCATCCAGCAGTTCTCACCCCGGGCGTCGCAGCCAGCCCCCGCAGCAGCGCCCACACATCACCCAGGTGGTGAAACCCACCTGGGAGGTCTCCAACCACCTCTAAAATAAATCCCCTCCCCTTAATTGTTTTCCGACCTCTCCATTTTCTCCAGTAAGCGTTAATTCAGTTCATTTAAGTAGCACAACGCTCCCAGATTTGGGTTTCCATTTTTTTTTTTGTTGCTAAACAGTGATTTTTCTTCTCCTTTCCCCCTAGAGCTACAAAAAACAAGAATTACAAAATAACGCGACCCCAAAAACAGACTAGAACATTTCTAAGCGAAGGGCTCTTCCCCCTTCACCAGTCTTCGAACGTTTCATATCTCTTAAAGTTGGAGTACAAAAATAGAGCCTTTCTTCTTTTTTTCCTTTTTTTTTTTTGTTTTTGTAAAAACCAAACAAAGCCCCCAGAATCATCAACGACTAGAGCAAGTAATTTTTTTTTTTTTTAATCCTCCTCCTCCCCCCTTTCCCTTTTATTCTGTGTGTGTTTAATACCCATACGCAGAAGTCCCTACATACAGTCCACCAAGCCGGGCGGCGAGTCCCCCGGGAGAGGTGCTGGCAGGGCGGGCAGAGGCAGGCAAGTCACGGGCCTGCCTTGGCGCTGGAGTTTCTAGTCCTTTTACTCCTCCGGTTGAAGGGGTAGTTGAGGAACTCAAAGCGTCTGTGGGGCTCGGTGGTCTGGTGGCCCTTAGGAAGCCTCTTCATGAAATGCACCTCCCGCTGATGCTGCCGGGTCTTGGAGCCCTTGCGCGGGCGGCCCTTGCGGGTGAAGGCCATGTACCAGCCCTCGTACTTGGCGTTCTGCAGCGCCGTGTAGTTGTTCTCCAGGACGATCTCCGTGAAGACGCAGTCCTTGCCTTTGCCATTGCTCTGGGAGGGGGACAGAGGTGGGATTTAAGGACCATTCAGAGGCTTCTTCTCGCTACCCCAGGCTGGTCCAGCATCATGCCAGCACCAGGCTGCAAGCCCGAGCGTCGGCAACCCCCAGCTTATCCCTTCCACAGCACCCGTAAGGGGATTTTCCTCTGCTCCCATCCTGTCCCCATCCATGCCAGGGGCTGGATTCCCCCGCCAGCATGACCACAAGCAAACTCTCCACCTCAGTGGCTGCTCACCCACCCATCCCACTATTTAATACAGTAAGGGCACCGAGGAGCAGGAGAGGTGATGTGGGGTCTGTGGGGACGATGCTCACAGATACAGCTGGAGGCTGAGTTCCTCCCTGTTACAGGCAGCAGCAGGACCAGGGAGGGGAACTGCACCAACCAGCCCCAGGGAAGGAGCTACCATGGAAAATCCTCACAGACAATCGCTATCCCAGAGGGATTTTGCACATCCAACCTCCTCCGCTCCCAGGGAGGGTGCATCGAGGATTGGAGGGAGCGTGACTAACTGGTACACGGCAGGGCCTGGCCTTGAGGCCAGCCCCACGGAGCATCTTAACATTCCTGGCACTTGTACCATGTAATCGGGGAGAATAGCCCAGCAATCTGCCTATTTGTTCAGGGAGATACAAGGAATGCACCCCACACCGCACCCGCCCACCTCCCCTGCTCTCCCCCTTCCCTCCCACCTCCCAGGCTGCAGGATGGCTCATCCCCACACCCCCCAAAGGGGTGCACAGGCTGAGCCCCTGGGACCCATATCCCACATCCACATTCCCATGGATGGTCTCTGTGTCAGGTAAGAGCTCCTAACAAGCCCCGCTCAGCACCCACAGCGCATCCCTGGCCCTTGACAAGCCCCGCTCAGCATCCCTGGCCCTTGTTCCTGGTGGCCTACCTTGCCAATCAGCTTCCCCTTCTTGTTCATGCAGATGTAGAAACCTGTGGCTGCCCCCTTGATGCGCACACGGCTCCCAAAGGTGTCCGTCTCCACGATGAGCTTGGCTGAGGAGAGCAGTGGGAGGAAAGAAAGAGGTGAGGGGAGCTCCAGGGTGGGGCAGGCACAGGGATGGAGACCCCAGAAGTGCCTGACACCGGGCGCTGTGGGCACATGCTAGGCAAGGAGGGCCACAGAGAGCCCTAAAATCACGGTATGAGGTTAAGAGCCAGCCTTGGCCCCTCTCTCCTGCCACTGTGTCCCTGCATGACCCTGGTCACATCCCTTTGCCCCCCTGAGCCATGCTGGAGTGGGAG
>NW_010253310.1:0-1565 GCF_000690775.1 Eurypyga helias | reverse complement strand
AGATGCCACAGAGACATCCCAGGAGGGAGGCAGGGCAGTGGGCAGGGCATGCACTCCCTGGCAGAGAACAAGCCAGCTGCCCTGCCCACCGAGGCAGGTCCAGGCGAGCCCGCAAGCAGGAAGCAGGCCAGCACCCTTTGGAAGTGCACAGCGTGCTGCCAGCTGTCCCCAGCCCAGGGGACACCGCTGCGTGTCTCTCCTTCGGGCCAGGGCTGCAGGAGGAGCAGTGACTTTGCAGCTGGCAGGGGAGGCATGAAGGGTACGGCCATCCTTTTAATGCCTTTCACCTTTGCATAAGTCGAGAGGGCGTATTGATTTGGTCTCAGTTTTTTAATGGAGGCATCGATCGACTTCCGAAGGAGCTATGCAAATCGCCGGGTCGATGGGCCGCCTATAAATAGACCTGTCACCTTCCCTCCCTGCCTCTGCCCTGGGAACCCGAGCCCCAAAGCCCATCCATCCCCAGGGAAGGGGGAGGATGGGGGCAGGACATCTTTCTCCCCATCCCTGCAGCTGCTGTCCCCAGAGACAGCTCGCTACCTGTTTTCACCTCAAAAGGGCTGTGCCAAGCACCAAAGATGTCCCCGTGGCACTGAAAAGCCAGCCGGGACCGAGACTGTCCCATCTCACCACCATCAACCTCTCACCCAGCATCAGCCCCTAGTGCCATAAGCACAATTGGGCATGGTAATTAGCACACAGCCCGCAAAGCTTCCAAGCCTAGAGCCTTTTTGTGGGAATAAGCCCACTGATGGCTCATTTCTCCTCCCTGTTCTCCGCACAAGGGCTGTGGGGTCCCCAGGACTGTAGTGCACCCCAGCTTGCTACCTCTACCCCAGGAAGCTCTGCCACCAGCGATCCCCAGTGAGGGCAGTGATGGGACTTGGAGCTTGTGGCTTTGCAGGAGGATGTTTTGAATAGCAGGAGGCGGCCGTGGGCACACGCACAAGCTAAAACGAGCCTAAATCACACACCAGGCTGGGAGCAAACTGCTGCCTCTCTGTCTCCACGATGCCCTGATCCCGCATCCCTCGCATCACGGGCGCTGCCAAGGTCAGTGGCACTGAGGGTGGGTACAGGCAGTGCTGGCAGCAGATGAGTTGAGCAATGGAAAGGGCATCCCAAAATTTGCTGGAGCTGACCAATTTGGTGCTGCCAGGCAAGCCAGGCTTCACGTACATGCAGGCACCCTCTCCCCGCACCCCCTCCAGACAATGTCACCCTGCAGCAGCTCTCATCCCCAAATTGCCCCGTGCCCACAGCTTCCCACCCCCAGCTGGGGATGGGCTGACTGAGAGCTGAGGAATTTGGGAAGAGCCAACTCCAGGCTGTGCCACCCTGGCACCAACATCCAGAGACTGGCACGCATCCAGCATCCCCAAAACCAGCCAGGGGAGCTGCAGCGCTCCGCGAACGAAGCACTGAGACAGTGACCCCCTTTTTATCTGTATTGGGGAAAGAGGGGGGAGATTGATCTTGGAGGCAGTAAAAGGTTTGAGGAGAATTGATTTTTCTCTCCAACAGATAGAAAGAGCGGGGAGGGAGGGACGGAGGAGGGAGGGAGG
>NW_010253309.1:36600-44552 GCF_000690775.1 Eurypyga helias | reverse complement strand
AAATTAAAAAAACAGCAGAGTTAAAGTTCCTGTTTAAAAGGCAGCAGTGGTAGAAGAAGAGTTGAACTCAAGGGAGGCAATCTCCCCTGTAGAGGTAATGATCTTAGGGAACACCTGAAGGTGAGCTATACCTCAAGAAGAAACATGGAGAATCAGATTGGAGTTCACCACATTGGCAACCAAAGCCAAAATTGATTGTTTATGAGTTTTTTTTCGACATCAAGGGAAATCAGACAAAGATTCTCCCTCTGGCCACTGTTTGGACTGGTCCAGCCTAGCCTAGCAAAGGACATGGCTGAGGACCAGGGAGAAGGAGTTATTTTCTGTGACTGTGATGATGATTCAGAGATGCTGTTGGCTTCCAGACTGCATAAATTTCTTCTCTCTCAACAGAGCCTGAAATACAGAAAGGAAAAGTGAAGGAAATGAGAGGAGAAGCAGAAAGGGAACATGCCCTTGAAGAGGGCTTTTCTGAGAGTATTTGGGGACTCGGGGTAATACATCCTTGGCTTTAGCACAGCTGGGCTGGCTAGTTATTGTGCCTAGGGGAACAACACTTCTGATACTCATAATTTTCCCCAAAAACGAGGCACAGAAATTTTCCAAAAGCTGCGGTGGGCCAGACAAAATAAATAGTTCCAATATGTGGGGTTTTTTTCCAGGTAGAATTACCTGATCTTCACTTCAGGATGCTAGAAATGTTAAAACTGAAGACTGGTAAATATATTATTGAGAGGGTTTTTTTTCTTTGTTGCTGGTTCAGACAGAAACAAAGACATGTCAGTTCTCTGAAAGTAAATGTTTTTCAGCCTAAGTGTAGATATGTGTATATTTAGAAGAAGAAAAGGTTGATACACTTTCTGGTCTTACCTTCAGCTACAGGGGAAGGAGAGATCCTGCTGGGAGCAGTACATTTGTCTTTATCTTCTACTAGTGAAAGATTTCTTAGGGAAACTTATAAACAATTTTGTAAGTTAAAATGCCTCCAGTGCACCTTTAACATAACATTGATGGCCCAGTCACGTCCAAAAACGTGCAGAAAAGCATGAGGTACCTATAAAAGCTTTGAGACATACATGACTTCTAAAAAGAAAGATTTCTCTAGAATATGGCATGGAGTTTCATGGTGTAGAAATGGCTTCATATATTCATAGTATAGAAATGGGAAAGTCTTTAAAGTTCCCTTCCATACACTTCACTACCAGTGGGTACAAGAAGGCAAATCAGACAATAGGTGTGCTCTGGCACTATCTTCTCCATCAATAATTTCTTTTGATACTGGCTTTGGAGATCAGAGAAGAAATTATTGCTCTATCGGGTGTTATTCAAGTTTTTCCTTGTATTATATGTAGAAGATATTAGTCAAACAAAATCTAAGTTTATCTGACTCCTAACCAGAAGATACGATGATGATGATACTCTCTGCCTTTTTTTTTTTTTTTTTCCTCTGGTAACCTATTTTTTTGTGGCCTGAGGGAAATAGTGAATAGTTAGCTCTCCACAGAAGCTTGCAATACATCAAAAGTTCCTGGACTGACATGGAGCTTCAGTCACATTCCTTTGGGTTTAGTGACAATGACATTTTTGTTGTTGTTGAGGTAGCTCTAGCTTTATTCTTTTCAGAAGAGCCAATTTCTTGGAAAGTACGGGATTGAATATAAATCAGTGTCCTGAAGCAGCCTGCAAATTTTCCAGACATCTAGTCTGACACTTTTAGGTCCCTGGGTGTCATCTCTAAGGAGAAAACTAGCAGTAAAGATGCCTGCAGTTTGTAAACAATGGCACGAAGAACATACTGACAGGAGGCTGTAATGTGGTCTTTTTTCTCTTAGTTATTTACTTGCTGAAGAGTGAGATTTTTTTCCTCTGGCCCCTTCCATGACAGAGGATCCTGTTCTATGTACAGCAATAGCATTCAACACTTGCCATTTCCACAGCGATCTGCCTCCATGAAAGGCTCAAAGAGAAGCCCTTAGGGCTGCTGCCTTGGCATCCTCACCTGAAGTAGGACCTAGAGAGACACAGCCCCACCTAATACGATTTGGCAGTTCCCCTACCATTTCAATGAAGCAGCAGCATTGTACCTCAGGGTCTCCAAATCCCAAAGAAGGTATGATACTTTCCAACCGGGGTTAGTGTAAGGCATCCACGAATGATCTAGTCATAGCCAGAAAGTAAAGGCGTCAAGACATTGATGGATTCATTTAACATAGGAAAAAACCGGAGTGTAGTCTTTCCCTTGACACTGGAGATGGTTGTGCGTGTGGCCTTGCTGTTTTCCAGGAAGATCCCAGCCCCAACTGTACCATACAATTCTTCCTCTGTAACATAGAGAAAGGCAAGATCCTCCTGTGTCCTCATCTTAAGAAGTATGTGTGGAAAGACACAACCTGGTATATCACAAACCATGAAATGTGCTTGTTTTCAAAGACTAAGGTTTTCTGAGTTGCTGAATAAGCTATTCCTTCATCTTTCAGACACTATCTTTTACTATCTTTAACAGACCAGAGAGTTTGCTTACAAATATTTCAACATAAGGCTTTTCAGTTGTTATGAAATGAGTCAAATGTGACTAGATAGAGCCAGCTGTCATGCAGGCTTCTTCCCATGCTTTTGCCAGGCTGTCACTATGTGTAGTACCTATATACCAGCATATAGTATGCTGGCTGTTACAGTTTTGTATAGCAAGGCTGAAGATACGAGCTGTCCCTGAATATCTTCAGTCTTGAGGCACATATACATGGTCCCAAATATAGGAGGTGCAAATTAGTTTTCACCCTAAAATACACTACGCTGAGAAGTAGATGGTGTTGCTAATGGCTCCTGAATATCCCTTTAATGTTTCTGTAATAGAAGTATATGTTCAGAGGGTGAGTTTTGTTAATGGAATCAAACACACATTTTATGTGGTTAAGAAATTCCATTGTCTCATTCCATTTTGAAGACTTTTTGCTAACTTGTTGATTCAAGGAACCTCACATATTGTGATGAGGGGTGATCAGCAAAGGGCAACCCATCTGCCCAAACCTGGACTTTTTTAATGGATCTTATTTTTAATGGTTTCTTCTCCTCCATTTTTTTTTGAGACTGTAAATTCAGGTTCCATCTATGTTTAAATATAGCATGAAATGTTCTCCACCTCTAAGGTGAAAAAGAGATTGATAGAAACAGAGATTTTATATTTAGGCTGTCACTGCAGGTGTCACTAACTAGTGAAACAGCATAAAGACAGTAGTGAGGGAACACAGTACTTCCTGCTTTCTGGTATGAGAAGATTTTATAGTCAGACAGCTTGTTATTACACTTGGATTTTACTCTCAATGGCCAATTAGTATTTTCTACTGTTTCAAAACAAAATAAGGTAATAGTCTTTTCAACAGGCATCCTTAACATCTCTCTGAAGGGCCTTAGGAGAACCTGTGACACTTAGCTGTTGGTGAGAACATTGATGGTGACACTAGTGTCACACCTGAGCTGGTACAGCTCAGGGTCAGAAGAGCTCTCTGTCCAGGCTCTGACCTCTAGCCTGCTCCATCCGACTGTCCCAGGTTATTACCAGGGGTATGTTGCCACCACCTGATAACCGTGAGATGACTCTGAGGTGAAGTGAAAATTGCTCAGGAGACATCTGGCTTTATCCTTTCATCTGTCATTGTGAAGTTGTCACATCACAAAAAAAAAACCACCACCAAGAGCTGACCTGTCACCTCCTGGCCTTTACATTAGAGGCCAAAGGAAAATGAATGTGGAGACCAAGTGATCCTCCCTCGGGTAAGGGTTCAGGTCAGGGTAGAGGGCAGTTTGGCTGGGGCCTGGCCAAGCCAGGAAAGCTGTTGGGAGCGAGCGTGGTTTTGCCTCTGGTCAGTCCCTGTGTGTGCTTTGGGTAAACTCCGGTCTTCAAGGTCTAGTGCTGTCAGTGGAACATCTTTCATCAACACAGAAAAAATCCCCTCCCTTCCCTTACCTGCCACTTCCCAACAAACCTCTGAAGCCTGTTGAAACTTTCATAGCATCTTCCTGCTTGATCGTGAAAGCCAGCACTATGCTTAACACGCTGCTCAGGTAGAGTGGGCCAAATCCCCTGCTGGTGTAAACCAGAGGCAACACTTTGCATTGCATTGCATTTACATTAACCTCTGTGAACATGCCACAACAGGAGACCTGGCCCTTCAGCCTTGGGAACTTTTAAAGAACACACATTAATGAAAATAGAATAAGACAACAGCAACATGAAAGTGCACGTAGACTTGCAGATTTCAAAACCTTTCTTACCCCAAACAGAGCACAGAGGGAAAGATAAATGGCATTTTGTTGCAAGCAGAGGGAAGATGATAAATGTGTAGGGCTCATGATCTAATGCGAGAAAATGTTTATTTTCTTTGCCTGGGGAAAAGAAAATAAAGTAAATCCAGCTAACTAACAGCTCAGCCATTTTTCTCTACACTCAGTTGCCCTCACCTGATTGCATTATGGCAAGACTGGCTCACATCAGGGAAACTGTTCCTTCCCCGGTACAACTTCACGGCAGGAGGGAAGGTTGAAGATGTTGTTGTTGTCTTTTATTCTCCTCTAAGGTGCCTCCTTCTGCTGTACCAGCTTGGTGCTGCTCTTTCTGTGTTTGTGGGATTTCATCTCCCCACTCTGTGCTCCACGTTGGATGTCTCTAATGAGATCATTCAGACTTGGATTTCAGTTGGCACTGGTGACCCCCAAGCAAAAATGTCTGAAGAAAAAATAGGATTGCTGAGGCTATATATATATTTTTTTTTAAATAAAGGGAAGAAAGATTAGGGGAAAAAAGACAAAAATAAATTTATTTTAATTTGAAATTGAAACCCTTAACAGAAGTCATCAAGGTTTTGGGGGTGTGTGTGTAGTTTAGAAGTCAGAACTGGACTTTTAACTTAGTAATTAGAAAAAAATCATGTTGTTTCTTTCTAGTCCACATTTTATACTGGTTTTTTTCTTTCTTCTTCTTCTCCTTCCCAGTATGATCCGTAAGTTTTTCTCGATGGAGTGGCAGCTGGGGAAATGAACCATACCAGGCCACTCTAACGAGTGGTGGGACATCCCCCCCTTCCCTCCGTCACCCCTCCCACAAAAGCATTTCTTTGGTTCCAGGCCTGTTAATGAGTTTCTGTAAGTCAGTACCAGTTAGTCCTTGAACATAATATATTGGGGAGTGAATAGGGGTCTCATCCTGGTCCCTAGCTGACAATGAACCTACTCTTGAAGAAGAGGTGGTAATTAGTTTCTCTGCTGGCATCCTTAGAAGAAGAAGTAGGGATTGATTGGGCTCGGTAGCCCAAATTGCCTACTTGCCACTAAAAGAAAGATTGGCGTATTGTTTCAGAATAATGTGAGAAAGGCTGGTGCTGCTCCCTTTCAGACAGTATGGAGTGAGATGGATCTTGCCTGGTGTAAGCGAGCAATGTCCATTGAAGAGAAATTCAATGCGTGATCTTGTCTGGTACAAAGGTTTGTTTCAACTCATGCATTATGCATGGCATGCACTCATTTGATCACCATGTCATGCTCCTCTCTCAGAGTCCCTTGCTCAGCCACATCACGGAGAGAGGACGCACGACTGTGAGGGTGTGGTGCCTTGTGTGGTGTGTCCCCAACCCTGTCCCCAGCCCAAGGGTAGTGGCTCTCCTATGGTCCCAACTCACAGAGTGAGCCACCTCCCCCATCAGCATGTGCGTTAGGTATAAATGTATTTCTGAGAGCCCAGGATGAAGTATTTGCTGCAGTGCCAGTTTGGCACTTTTCATGAACAATACAACAACCACAAAATTTGAATATACAATGAACTAATAATCAAGGAGTTTTGTTTCTTAGTAAAAGTCTAGTTTTCTTGTATCTATTAAAACTCCTAACTATTCCCAAAAAAAATATTTGTAGGTAATGTTTCTTTCCCGTCAGCTAGCAATCACAACTATAATGACAATATTGGTGGGAAATAGTACAAACCACCACAGAACATCCAAAAGCTTGTCTGGCTTCAGCCTGTTTTCTGCACAGCAGGCCCTGACTTTAATATCTCATCTTAACAGAGAACAATTTCTCTGGGAAAAGCAATAATCACACAATTTTCTCACTGTGCCTCTGTATACTTGCAGGCTTTCAATGGGAAAGGAGGCAAGTCATTTGGATTTCTATTTTAATTGGATGCAGCATGGAAAAAATAGACATTGTTGAAACCTTCATATGCGTTCATCTTATTTTTGTTTATGGACCAGCTTCCATATGCTCAGAGACACCTCATGTTAATGATTAAACTCAAATGAGTAATTTGGGAAAGGAGAGAAGATCAGCTTTTTCTTTTGACAATTCTTTGCGAATTCCAAATCCCAGAGGTGAAAGTGGGATGGCAGAAATGCCAACAGGGCAACTTACATGTCATGCAGGTAACAGAAAACATCTTATCATGTGCCAAAGGGTCTCTCTGATAAGGTAGCTGGGGTGTCTCCCTGTATTGGCATTCTAGGTTGATGCTGACTGGGATAGGATAAATTAAACCTTTTGGCCTGTTCCTAAGTCTCCAACCCCACAGTCCCTGGCACTGGATTGAGACCTTCAATGATGCCCCAGGAGATCTTTCTCAATCCTAATCTCCTCGTCAAAATGCCCCCACTACAAATCTGACTTCCATTTCGACAGCTCACTACCATACCTGTGATTATACACTTTCAAGATCCTTTGAGCACAGTGGAGAAATGGTAATATTACAGAAAACCACCCCTGGGGGCACACGGCTGATTAGCACTGCTGGACATCGTCTGCAGCGTTCATGCTGTGGGTGACATCTCATTTTCACCAGTGGGACCCTCTGGATGTGGCTCCTGTGACTGTGGAGGATTGGAGTTGCTCGTGGGGGACATCGCTCAAAGGCACAGCCAAGATATGGAGTGGGGAACACCCGTGAAGGTGGGAAGACTAGGGGAGAGGATGGTAGTAAGAGATTCTGTAATTACTGTAAAAAAACCTGAAACAAACCTTACTACATGCTAAAATCCTGACTTCTGTCTTATCGCTCTCTCAGTCTCTTTAAAGTGTGAATTTAATGCTGCTGTAAAGTGTGTGAGTGGCAGCTCTGGGGAGTGATGGTCTCTGTCCCCAGGACAGAGGGAAGAAAACAAGCAAGCTTTCTTCCACACAACCCTGCAAGTGTGTTTCAGCTCCAGCCGTGCGGCTTGCTCAGCTCAGAGCCCCTTCCAAGTAAGGAACCCAGAGAAATCCCACAACCATTCCAGATTCCTCTAGAGAATGGCACAACCATTCTCTAGAGGCGCAGGGCCTCTAGAGAAATGCTGCAGCTCCCGACATCGCCGAGCCTTCAGTGCAGCTGAGTGGTTAATCGCGAGTTAAAGCACAAACTAATTTAAGCGCATGGTTAGCTGCTTTGCCAAGTCAAGAATCACAAGCTGGTCACGTCTCACACCCCTGGTTTGGATGTGTGTCTCAACCTTGCTGCCTGAACCAAGTCCTGCAGCGTGGTTCGCAAGGACCACTCCAGACCCACACGCTTTCACTGTGCCTGGACAGCTCGTGTCAAGCTGGTGTTAATTCCATTGGCATGAAAACTGGCTGAATTTGGGGGTGAAACATGAGGCTGATGTATTTCTCTTTCCCAGGTGGCTTGCCACTGGGTTACTAGGTCCAGCCGTTGCATGAGCCGGGCTGGATGGCAGTTCCCGTTGTCCTGGAGATATGGCATTATCATTCTGCTACCGGCTTTGCTCCATCCGGCCCCGTCAGCATCACTCACCGCCACCCTCCCGTGCCCCTCTGCATGTCTCAAGCTGTCTCTTTGAATCTCTCCTCGAGACTGTCTGGTTTTTCTCCAGGCAGCAGCTATGAAACACTGACTGCTCAGACCTGAGCGAGAGCCCCATGCTGAGCAATGAAGAGCCACATGCGGCTCGGCAGCCGGAGCCTTGGGCTCCGCG
>NW_010253309.1:0-36585 GCF_000690775.1 Eurypyga helias | reverse complement strand
GCCGGCACATGGTTCACATCAAATTGCTGTGTTTTATTTTCCCGAGTTATTTTTATTAATGGCTGTTTCTAAATAGACTTCCTGAGCTGTGTTCACACTGCACTTACTAGTGTAAACGCCAGTGTGCCCACACCTCCAGCCGGTTACAGGGTTAGTGCATCGCTACGTCTTACCTGTCCCTGGGTCTCATTTTTGCCAATTGGAAGCCTCCACTTCTTTTGAATTTTCACCAGAACCACTGAGGAGTTGTAAGAAACCACCCCACAAATGGTGTCATGGGATCATAGTGTTGTGTTAACAACACTAGAATATAATTTAGATAAAGCTTTATTTCGTATCCAAGCCTGTTTCTACAAAATTTTGTTATCTTCCCCATTTGAAATACAGGCTTTGGTTTTGTTTGTATTTTGTTTATTTTTCTGGTTGAGATTAACTAATTTTTCCTTACATGCTTCTCTTCATGGAGCCACTTACTACTTACCCATTAGGATATTGGAGTTGAGCTATTTCAGAGCAGTGGTCAGCCTTAGCTAAGGACAGTACTGTTTCCTTCAGAAATGAGGGAATAGGTTTTAAAGTTTCTGTATAGCTAGGCTCTTCCTTTAACTGACCCAAGGAGAAGGCTGAAAAATCAGTGATGATAGGTTAAATCCACTGCTAATAGAGAAGAATGCAGTTGACTGTTACAATTGGATGTTGTCATACATGGCCCCAGTAACTTCCAGCCCTGAAATTCCTGGTGAACTAAGGTATGATTTTATGATATCTGACATTTTTGAACTTCATAGAGTGCAGTCTGTGGAAATCTAATATCTGAGGAACATTCAAGTCTGGTCCACAGAGGGGTGGCTCATCGAGTGCTGATTATTATTCTGCTTGTTTCCAGCTTTTAAGGTTGTTTTAAGAAAAATGAAATCACTTACAGTTTTTTATGGTACTTTCTGCTGGAAGCATTTGCAGCAGTTGGCACAGAGACATCATAGAGACTGAGAAAGACAGACATGCCTAGCAAGTTCATAATGCAGGGAGGAAGTGCCCATATAGAAATGTATGTGCCTATTTGTGGTCTGTTCCTTACACTTCAGGATCTTTATTTTGTGTAATAGAACAAAATAGAAAAATGGCACTAGGCATTTTTTTTTTTAATTGTTCTATAATAATACATTTCATGGCCAAGAAGAATGATGGGGTTCTGCTTCTTGCTTAACATGGACTGTGGAGAGTTACTCAGTAATTCTTACATCAAGCTCAAAATTCTACTGTCAAAACCTTGGTGAAATAACCAAACGCAGAGGAAAATCTTCATCCTGGGCAATGTATTCCAGTGGTTACTTACCTATACATTCTGTATAGCTGAAGACTGACCTTTGCAAATAGTGCAAATATTGTTATAAGCATATTTTTCACTTCACTTTCCCATTGATTTCTTAGAGTCTTTTGAAGAGGAGTTTCATGTTAATTCTGTCTTGTGTAAATTTAATGCTCAGGGAAAATAAGAAGTTAGGAGTACTGATTTCTTCCAGGTGTATGACGAAAATGGATTTGCAGCATTATGTGGCTGGTATGCAGTGTTTTAGAAACACGCTTTATTTACTATTAAACTGAAGTTTTAGTGGCAGAGTTGAACATGAAGCTATGGCTGAGTAGGAGAGCATACAAAAGAAAAGTCTTACACCATCAACTGCTGGCCATGACTGCTGTTCCACACAAGCCACCCGAGGTGAGAGCGAGACGCAACGATCGTCAGGGAGGGTAGGGCCAAGAGCAGTTTTCTAAAACAGCTGAGAAGGAAGTTTTGTAAAAGTAGGCAAAGAATACTGTGAAAAAAGCACACAACAAAAAGAAATTGTAACAGAGATAAGTATCTGGAACAACCAATTGTGCCCTTGGAAGCTGGAAGGTGAAGGATTTGGAAATTACTAAAGTAACATGCACTATTCTTACAGAGGTGAAATGCTGTTTACTTTTTTTACCTTCAGATAGCTAGTTTTATTGTGCATAGAAATAAATCCACACTACATCTGTGCCTAGATGACTAGCTCGGATGAGGTATGATAGATATGCCAATATGCATCTCAAATGTGAAGAGTAGGACCATTCACACATGACCACTTCTATTTACCCAGTCCAAATGAGCGAGTACCTCACCACAGGGATTGGTTAGTAAGGAATACGTTTAGATTGAGAATGAATTTGTAAATCAGAGCCCTCTGGTAATTTCTTTTTACTTACTCTATACTGAAATGTTCTGTTGCTGGAAAAATCATTTTATTGTTGGAAACTACACAGGTGCCATATTAAAAGATGCGCAGTCTGAGAAAAGCAGTTTATAAATCCATGTGCTGTATATGGATATTGAGTGGACCACTAATTATTCTCTAACAGTGCCTACTAGAAGATGCCTAAGGGAAGAGTGTAGGTACTTTTGAAACCAAACATAGCATTGAGACCAGATTCTTTAATAGCTATCCATAGACCAAGGAAAAAGAATAAATATTTAGGATTATTTGTTTGCAAAAAGCTTCCTCTACACATCTATGAAGTAATCTTGGCAAAGCATGAACATGAAACTGATTCAATATTGCATCAAATCTGAACATAACTATTATTAAAATAATGTTAAGCACTAAATAATAAAACCAGACTAACCAAGCAGAGATATTAAGGAAGGTACAAAAGTAAGATACGTGAAAAACACTAGAGATACATCTTGGAGAATGAAACACATAAATATTAACTCATTCTTCTGGACAACATCTAAACCAGAACTGATCAGGAAGGAGACATGGCCAAGTACACAAAAGACTTTTTAGAAGAAAAATCTTTCTCACAACTCATTTAGATAATGTGATAGACCATAAGTTTAATGCCAACTTTGCTATACACTATGAAAGTAGGAAATGTTCCAGTAAAAATCATTCAAGATGCCTTTGAAACAACCACATGAGTCTGTGATTGTGTCAAAGCTGCTAATCCTAGAGTGAAATGAATTGAAATTTCTTTCTTCTGAAGTTCAACTCTATCTGTGAGACCTAGACCGTGTCTACATTTAGTCACCATGACACCCTGGGATGGGACAGGTATGAGGTATGATTGTACCTTTGACACTAACATGAAAATTTTAAAGCCAAATAAGGATGTACGGTCCAAAAAAATGTTCTGTGATCTGGGTGCAGAACTGATAAGTTATCAATGACTTACTGCCAGTGAAGCTCTGCAGGGATATGCCCAGCATTGTAATATTTTAATTAATGACTTGAATTATAGAAGATTAGGTATGCTAATTGAACTGGCAAATGATGTGAAACTGAAGAGAAAAAGGGGATACAAGCCTCCCTGAAGTTTAGAATTCAAGCTGATCTCATAAAAATTGACGTAATGACCTGAAGGGGAAAAAAAAACCCAACAAACAAACAAAAAAACACTTCAGAGTAAAGAATGGGGAACAACTGTGTTAAAAAAAAAAAAAAAGTCATCTATAAAATTTCAGGATGGACAATTACTGGTCCAGCCCTGCAGAAAAGATCTCTTGTAGCAAATACCAAGCTGAACAAAATCAACACCATCACTGGGGACAAAAAAGATACTACCCTATTGGGATACATAAATAGAAGAAATGAGTATATCTAATGAGCATTGTTGAAACTTCAGCTGGAAAAATTTGTTTTGTTTTGAGCACCACAAATGAAGAAAGTTTGGAATCAAGTGGAGGCTAGAAAAAATTCAGAAGAGTATAACCAAAATGATCTGAGGTTTAGAGATTTAAAAACGTGAGGAAGACTGAAACAACTGAAGTTACTTAATTTATAAAGAGACTAAGAGTAGACATCATAAAAATTTTCAAACCTAAAAATACTGTGTTAGGAGGAAGTAAAGTAAGAGCTGTTGTCCCTGTTTCCTAGGTGTGGGATAAGTAACAATAAGTTAAAATGGCAGCTGGATTTTTAGAAGTCTAATAGTATTAGGGGATTTGTTTTTGTATTATATTACCTTGGGATGTAGTGGAAGTCTTCACTAAGAAATTAGGTAAACATCCGCATGAATGACATGAAGGATTTAGTTCTGTTTAAGGCATGGGAATAAACTACACGGTCTTTTCTGTGATGCTTTTTTTATCCTCAACTCTACAATGATAAAATGGGGAATCAGGCACTTTGTAGAGAGAAAGCTTTTAGAAGTTGTTAAAAATTTCTCTGAGTCATTGGATCAAAGATGGAGACCCCACAGTGTAGCAGCTGAATATGATTCAGGAATAGGCATATAGCTTGTCACCCTACTGTATTTTGGGGATGTGATGTGCTTATGGAACAGAATTAATGGATGCATTAATACGAGACCCAAGAAGCATGTCAGAAAATCTTGTTCATTCCTCACCAAGGAAAGGGTTTGCTATAAAAATGCATGTTCAAACCCTCTAGAGTTTACGAATCAGCTACTGAACTATAGCAGTGCACTAAAACTACCCATTGTCATGTTCTTAATTAAACCAATAGCTACATAAAGAGTGGCAATAGTTGCAATTAATCATAAAATTTTTTCTTTTTGTACTTTTAGTTTTTCCAAGGGAAACAGGAGTTCCATAAGGTCAAATCTCCTACAAAACTACTTTTGTTGGAGAAATGTAGCAAGACCATTTTTCAGCATTGAGAATGCTCATTTTGGCTCAAACTAAATTACCTAGGGAGCCAAAAAAATGATGAATTTACAGATTGTTGATGTCAAGGCAAGTTGCCAGATTCTTTTCCCTTACCTTTTCTACAGGAACAAAACCATGTTGAATTGATACCTTGTACACCTTTTCTCTCCTTTTCTCATTGCTTCTAACAAATAACAGGCAAAACCAAACCCCAACATATGGTCAATATAACTAAATAATCAGAGTATGAGATTGAAATTCGGCATGGACACATTTGCCATTATATATATATATATTTAAACTCATTTTTAGAGATTATATATTTTGTTTATGTATGATTAATTAAAAAATAATTATCAGCCACTAGGAGAATGAGAAACAATAAATGGGCCATGAAATCTAAACAAACACAGAGGCTGTTACCATTTCTTTAAATCACAGCTAAGAATATTTACTGCGGTGATAAAAGACATACTGAACCAACCACAACAGATAGTCGAGGTAAGCTAACGAGTATAAAAGCAAATACTATTCAGTAAGAGGTATACCAAGATCCTAAATCACCGCATTTCTAGTTTTGGTGGATCTTGCATTTACATGAAAAATGAAATAAATTATAACATACAAACTTGTAAAAAAAAAAAAAATCTTTCTCTCCTCAGCCTGATTGTATAGGAAACCATCAGAGGATGGTCACCACTTGTATCTCCTGAGGAAAATCTTCTGAAGTAATCTACTCTGCTTGACTGCACACTTACCCCGTATTTCTCCATGTACTTACATATCAACATGCTCTATAAGAAGATGTCTTATTATCCGGACTGAAAAACCTTTGTTCACTGAAATTGATGGAAATCTTAAAATTGGGAAAAAACGTAGAATGTAATGGTCATACATGTAACCCTATCATGTTAAAGCATTGTAACAGTGACATGTTATTACTTCTCCCTGAGAAGTTTGCCGTCATATCTATACATTCGCAAGAAGACTCTCAAATGTCTGGGACGGGGCTACCTAATGCCTGCCCTGTCTTGCATCTGAACTGTTTATTTTTCTATTTAGGTCACAAAAGCCTTTGAAATCATCTTCTACAAGAATGTATATGCCTTAACAGAACTCAGTAGATAATGATGATGCCGGAATTATGATAGTCTATCGCAATGCACTGTCATAAGCCAGTTGATTCCAGCCATGGTATTTCTGCATAAAGCAGGACTTCAGGTGTGATGTTCCAGTGAGATTTTAGGAAGCTAAATTCCTTTTTTTATACATCTGTCTTCTGTCTTGTATACTGGACATGTGTGAGTGTAATGCAACAAAGCTGGAGAAGCATCCAGAGAACAAATCTTGTGAAGATCACAAGCGTTGTTTAACCTGGAGATGAGGAGGTTCAAGTGAGACCTTGTCACTCACTACAACTGCCTGAAAGGAGGGTGCAGAGAGGGGGGTCTTTTGGTCTTCTGTGTTGGTCTTTTGTGACAAGCCATAGGACAAGAAGCAATGGCCTGAAGTTGTGCCTGGGGAATTTTAGATTGGATATTAAAAATTAAATTAAATTAAAATTTCTTCACCAAAAGGGTTGTCAGGCATTGGAACGAGTTGTCAGGGAAGTGGTTGTGTTACCGTTCCTGAAGGTATTTAAAAGCACCTCTAGATGTGGTGCTCAGGGACATAGTTTGTGGTGGACTCGGCAGTGCTAGTTTAACAGTTGATGATCTTAAAGGTATTTTTCAACCTAAATGATTCTATGATTCTCTCTGTGTGTTCTTTTCACTGGAAGGAACAGGTTTTTACTGTTGTGGGTAAGAAGACTTGTGTCCCAAGCAAATTTTAATACTTAAATCCAGTTTCCAGTATGAGAAAAAGATAATTCTAAGTTCAGAAGCTGATGAAAACCAAGTGCATTAACACTATGAACCCTTATCCTTCCTCCTTTCTCATATTAGCTTAAGAAAAAATGAACAAAAGAACCCATAATGAAACAAAAAACCCACCCAGCCTGTCAGAAAAATATCTCTCAAGGTGCGACTGAAGAAGTCTATGTGCAGCCAACAGCTATAATCATAGGCACGATTGTGGTTTTCACTTGTTTTGAATTTGGCCAATGAAAAGTCAGATAAAACCTCTGTGCAGAAGTGTCAATATACTGGTGTTCCCCCTCAGTGTTGTGTCAGGAAAGAAGAGCTTTGCCCAGGTATCATCTCTGTTAAATATGCTTCAGGTATGTGAGGTGTCCAGACAGTCTCTTCTTTCCATCCCTTTCCATCTTTCTCAGTGGAACCAGCAAACTATTCGTAGGACTAAAGTAGTAGTGGATTAGGTATGTGTTGTAAAAGTGACTAGTTTCTCCTAGAAATTAATTAAAAATTAGTGAGTATGTAGCACTGGCGGCATATGTACAGACTGTAGAAGACTGTAGCGTTTCAGTTATTTGGGTTTGAAGAACATCAGGACTTTGACCACTCAACCTCTACACCCCTGTCCTTCTTTTGGGGTCAATGTTGGACTGACTCTGTAGATCAAATGTCTCTTATAATTCATGAGAACGATACACAATCCAGATCACCAGGCTACTAAATCAGCATCCAGAGGAGCTTCTTTCCAGTCCACAGAGCTCCCAACCTAAATTTGTTCTTTCTTTGATTGCCCTGGTACCTACACTTAAGGAGAAATCAAGACTGCTACTCTTGGTACTATTACTGGTAGTTTAACATGACATCTGCCTAATATTAAATAGTGCCAAGTTTTTTACTGTTAAAAGACTAGGGAAATGGTTGGCTCTTAAACTGGTTTTTCATAGGCCATTAATAATATTTCCTTACAACATGCATTGAAAATACATGTGCATAGTTAAAACAATATAAAGAATGAATCAAGCACCAAACAATCTAAAAATTAAAGAAGTCTCATTACCTGAAAAAGATCAGGATTGAAGAAGAAAACAAAACCAGTATTACAGACCACATAACCTGCAGCACAAGTAGGACTCCCAGAAGTGGAGGTATTAGCATTTGGAGTGATAAGTACCGAAGTCAGCTGTTTTCCATGAGGGACATCAAGCCTTGCAGCGAGATCAGTTTTACTCATGACAGCTATTATCCATGACTTACAGAATTAGCCCTGTTCTTGGTTTCCCATATTTGGGCCTCATCTTCCAGCTGGTCTCTTTCCAGCTTCTCCTATTGATCCTGCTGGCACTTGAAACTTATTAAAGCCACAAACAAAATAACTATGTTTATTCCCCAGAACATCACACTCTAATTCTGTGGACAATTCATTGTTATCCTTCTCTTGCCCCAGACATACAAATGTTCTGAAAACTACACTTTTCCCCTCAGATCCAGCTATCAATTATCTTTATTCAACCTCCTTAAAACTTCTTTCCACCTCTGATTTTGACTAATAAAACAGTGCCTCAATATTCCATGTCCCTACAATGCAGTTTTTCCCCTAAAACTATAGCTGAATATTTCTTCTTTCTGCTCCACTCTTCTGAATGCTCAGTGTAACCCGATGAACCAGTAAAGACAGTTCAGATGATAGTCCAGCATGAATACATATATACATCCATGCTTTGGGTGGGGAGCATGTAGCCTGGATAGGTACCGTGTAGACACAAAACTGCTCAGAAAGCAAACATTGCTGCTCCCTTCTCCAGTTTTAATGTCTTGCCCTCAAACCTCAGTCCTCTTATCTGCTTTTACAGCTTCTCACATTGCCCCTGTCAGTTCCACTGAATAAATGATGTCATCCTTGTCTGCTTGAATGTTTACTTCTTTCTGCACTGCCCTTGGCACAGAATAGTCTTCCCAAAACTAATCCATCCTGAAAGCCATTTTTCTTTTCCTTCCGATCTACCCTCAAGGCTCACGGTAAAATGGCAGCTGCAAATGGCTAAGCAGATGCTAAGAATGTTAAAGCTTTTTAAAATATCTGCCTCCCGAAGCCAACTCTGCAGTCTCAAAGTGAGCACCTAGAGTTGCAACACAGGCATGGGAAAACCCAGGCAACTCAAGATACGACAGTCTGTGAAAAGCAGAGCAGGAGATGATTAGCAATAGCTCACTGAACAGGCCGATTTCAAATCTGCTGAGGGCTGGTGTGTGTCTGAAAAAAACACCACAGCCTTTAAGTCTTGGTTATCTTAGCCAGTGCTTCAGGGACACACCGCCCACTGCTCCCTGATCAAAGCTTGGAGCCTCCAGTGGAAAGAAGCCAAGAAAACTCTTTTCCTTTACAATGGAAGTAAGCAGTAACAGCAGCTGCAGCTGATGCCATGTGTTGGTACACCAGCTTGCTGTCTAGACTCCTCCACCAGGAAAGAGACTGACAGAGTCACACTAGGTTTGTTGATGTGCTGGAGAATGTCCAAAACTCTACCCTGCTTTGTAATAAAGCAGGAGACAAAACTTCCTCTGACACGCATCTCCACTAACAAACATGTAATAAAACCATCATCCCCACATCAACAGTAAAGCAAACCAGGGAGAGAAAGAGCTTACATCCTGATATGGGTGGAACGTGACCAGTCAGGTGGGGATGTGTTGAAATGCAGTGTTGCCAACCTGAGAAGCTTCTAAAACTGAATGGGACAAGTAGATGGTCAGAGTGAGGTGGTGGCTTGGAAGGGTGTACCTTGCCAAGGATTTAAGTCCAAGGACTATGCTATATTTTAGAATCATAGAATCTTTAGGTTAGAAAAAACCTTTAAGAACGTTGAGTTCAACTGTTAACCCAACACTGCCAAGTCCACCACTGAACCATGTCCACGAGCACCGTGTTTACATGTCTCTTAAATCCCTTCTGGGATGGTGACTCCACCACCTCCTTAGGCAGCCCGCTCCAATGGCTGACAGACCTTACCAGGAAGAAATGTTACCTAATATCTAATCAAAACCTCCCCTGGAACAGTTTGAGGCTGTTTCCTCTTGTTCAATAACTTGTCACTTGGGAGAAGAGACCAACCCCCCATCTCTGCACCCTCCTTTCAGGGAGTTGTGAGAGTGATAAGGGTGTGCAGGCTCCTCTTCTCCAGGCTGAACATCCTGGAGCTCCCTCAACCGCTCCTCACAGGACTTGTGCTCTATACCCTCCTTCTTCATGTAACTTTTATGTATATTTATATATGTTATTATTTATAACAATCAATTATATATTATCATTCAATATTATTTTTATTAATAAGATGTGTATAATTTTAATATATATTTATATATAAACCCTCCAGGTTTATATAATTTGTCCTGTGGAAGAGAAGAGAAGGTAACCTAGATGTCCTAACATCCCATTTCCTAAATCTTTCTCTTTTAAAATGCAGCTGCTTCATATATCTAAGTTTACCACTTCTCTTTGCAGGACTACGTATTTATACACTGTCCAGTATAATGAGACTGTAAGCTAAGTGTTTTGGGAAGGATTAATACAATTATGCTAATTATAACAAAGAAATAAAGAAAAGCTGTGAACCTAGAGTAAATATCCACATCTTCCCTGAGTGCTTGTTCCCTCTTTATGAGCTTGGTTGCACTGTGTGATTCTGTGCAAGGTTCTGAGCGTGTTCTACGCTTGGCACAGCATATTTTTAACAAAGAGGTATTTAACAGGCATCCTCTCTTTATCTTCTTATTTACATGTACAAGAAAACCACCAAGTGTGCCATTCAAATAAACTACACTCCTTCCCTTTAATTGAATTTACTGGTTTCAATATAATTGCAGATTCAGTCCCATTATTTAATTTCAGGATCTAATGAAAGTTGTCAGATCTCCTTAGTGGATACACATGAGGTTCATGAACTGGTTCCTAGTTCACTTGTGACATGTAGTCTTAAATTTCATTTAACCAAAAAGGCTTTAACTTTCCTTCTTCCTTTGACTTAAGTGACACATCTCTGAACATTTCTGTGTGTTACACCTGCAGGAAAATGTTCCCCTGTGCATGTAATCTCCTTACACCTTCAGGGTCATTGCTAGTCTCTTATTCTTCTGTTCATCTTGCACAGAAGCAGAAGAAGATAGACTCTACAAGGATTCAGCTAGTTTATTGTCTCTGGGTATATCTACCTGATTGGGATGTCAGCCAGGTCTGTTGATCTTGATGTGGCAGATATAACACAGTAGCTATCCCCACATTTCATGATTTATTAGTGCAATTGTTCAAAAGGTTCTCCTTCTCCTAAATTATCGTACCTCCATTGAGCTGGTACATGGCCTGAGTTTGGGAGGCGATGAGGATGCCTTATATATTCAAACTCAGCGTACTGCTGCACAGGACAGAAATGAATGCACTATTGAATGTGCTAATCAGAATAATTAACAGATATTAATAAGAAAATTGTTCTGAGACCTATTTTTGAGCTATGACATAGGGCTATTCTCCACGTTAAAAGGACATAGCATTAGTCCTTTAACTTTCAACATTAAAGAAATATCTGTAAAGGGCTTCTTGGTGTCCTGATGATAATTCAGTCTCAGCTCACTACCAGCTGTGTGACCAACTGAGCCAGCTACTTTTTCAGAAGAACTACAAATTTTGTTTTCTCCTTTCGTCTACAACCATGAAAATCCTTTATTTTTCCTTCAAAAATCAAGAAAGAAAGAATGTATTCTCAAAGGTCATAAATTATTCCCCCAAATAACATTATGTTTCTTCCTATAAAAATGTTACCAAAAATCTAACCTGCTTATAGAAATGGAAGATAGGAACCCAATGAGATAAAGTTGGGATCAGCTGTATCAAACAAATGCCTTTCTTTAAGCAACTTGAACACAACTTGTGGGCCAGAATGCAGGAACAACTACCTGATCTTGTTTTGATTTATATTTCATCAATATTTTAATCAAGAAATTAGAGCTGCTAAAAGAGATGAAAAGGAGGGGAAGAAATATTGATAAGTCTGGATATGTGGAACAAAAGAGCAAGAAGTAAGGAGTGAAAATAAGCGTATTGGAGAACAATGGCACACTAAAAAGGCATATTTATGTCTTGGCACTCTACTTCTAGGTCCAATTTAATTTTACAGATAAACTTTTAGGGAAGAGGCAACTCTAAATCTGCTTGTAAATTATACATGTGTGTTTGTTGAACAACAAAGATCAAAAATCTTCAAGCCAGTGTCAACCCAAATACACCTCGGTGTAGAGATATTAGTTTAGACAACAACAATACAACCAAACTGCATGACTCTGTCCCTTAGGTGACATAATTAAATACATAATTACACTGTGCATAAATACATAATTACTTGATGCATAGCCTGTGGTCATTTCACCAAGACCTCTGTGCAGATAAGTAGATCATATAGGACATATATGCTGTCCACTGCACTGGAATTATTTAGAACTGATAGAGAACCAGAACCTTTTAACTAAGAGTTCAGAAATTTAGCAGGCAGAGGTTACCACCATAGTGAGCTTTTACTATTAACATTAAAGAGGTTAATAAACTTCTGCAAGACTTTGAGGCAAAACAGGGGTTTATGTTTCCCTCAGTCAGCCCACCCATTTTTGAAAAAAAGCAAGCATAAGTTTGCTATGTGGTTTCCATTTCATCATGTACCCCTGGTTACTTAAAAAACTGAATCAGCTACAAAATAACTTAGAGGTAAAAACACCTTGTTTTGGTGAGTTAATGTCAATGAATTAAAATATCCTCTACAGTAGCTAATTGTTGTTGTCAAGCAGCATGTGCAGTTTCTATTAAAATTTTTTCCAAACAGGATATATTGGAGAATCCTGGGAAATTAGAATGTGTCAGGAAGATTTACACACAGGTATGAATAAAAAGGATAAAAAGTACTGACCAGAACCCTAGAGTTCCCTAAAAAAATCTTCCCCTTCCTGTTGTAATCACAAACATGCAATCCAGTACTGCTGTGGATACTCAATGTGTTGAATGCTATCATATGTTTTTTGTGTGTGTGGTTTTTTTTTTTTATGTGTTTTCTGAGTCAGTATCGCAGCCCCATCTCATACACTTCTGAAAAGATTTAAAAAGAGTATTTTTGAATAAAATGAGTTCTGATTGAATCTTTCTCTCCTTGTTAGCTGCCAGTCTGTGCTGACCACTGCTGAAGGTACCCTGCCAGACAATTTGTTTAAATTTAAAAATCAATTTTAGCAATGACGCTGAGCTCCCAAGCTCATGCTGATAAGCTATTTTGATATTGTCACTATATCATTCAAGTATCATGTATTATGCATTTGAATTGAATTGATGTATTTGTATTGAATCCTGTGTTCTAACTGGAGCATCAACCTTGTCTCTGACTACAAAACAAGAATTTTGGTTTTGTTTTGTTTTGTTTTGTTTTTCATCAAGGATATTCCCCTAACGATATCACTCAACAGTGATATGTCTTTTGTCAAGAAGACTCCACCATTATGATCCCTTGGAAGGATCTTTGTATGGATTGGCAAGCAGAATGCAGTTTACCATTATTTTTTTCATCTAGCCAAACTGCTTTGGACACTGTGTTTAGTTGAAGATCTAAAACTGTCATTTTGGGTAAAGCACACTGCAGTTGTTTTGTAGGAAGCTTGCAGATGCTAGGTTTTTCTTCTGTTACCTAAGAAAAGCAGCAGATATTTCTTTTTCCTTGCTCTTGATTTTGTATGTGAAAGTTGCTCTGAAATTTGCCAGTAATGTAATGAGAATAAGGACTCTGGATACATTCAGGAACCTAAAACTGTGTGCTCAGCTCTGTCACTGATATATAGTGTCAGCTATCCTGGGATTCTTCATCATCTTGATTGAATTTCTGCTGCTTCTGACCTGTTGCCTGATTGTCTCCTATCACAACAGTACCTTAGTGTGGATTGGGATTACAGAATAACAATAAAATAAATCTAATTAATTCAGAAAATCTAGTGGCTTATCACATATTTAGGATATCCTGGTGTCTCAGCTGTCACTGAGTGAATGTACATCCTCTTATCAGATCTTGAGCCTGAGCAGCCCCAGCTGTTGTTCTAAAGCTTGGATGAGAGACTACCTGGAGATCCCAAGAAACAGAAAATAGGAATAAACCCAAGAACCACGAGGAAACGGATGGAAAATGTGAGGTGGCAGAGATGGGACTGCAGTGGAAGAGTCTGTTTGGCCCTGTATCTGTACTGTTCTTCCAAGGCAGTTGGTTTTCATCTTCTTCTACCAAAGAACAACACACTGTGGTGTCACTGCATGAGAAACAACTCTATACGCCTCACTTGACCTGGGGTCCCCATCTTCTGCTCTTGCAACAGTCCTCTAGCAAAAGATTAACACTGCGGTTGGTGGCTGGATACTGTGTGGTTGGCATCCAGCTGGGTGTCGTTCCAGAACTTCCTCCTCCCCTCTCTCTAGCCTTCTGATGTATTAGAGTCTGGGTGCTTATTCCAAATCATCAGATCATGTCATTTAACAATGTTTGGCAAGTTTTATTTATTAAATATTTTCCAACAAAAGCCTTTAAGGCAACAGAAAAGTAAAGCGTAAAATACATTTGACTTAATTGGCAGCAGCAGACTGCATGCGTCAGAAGGAATTAACCTCCAATAAAGTAGAATGTGCAGGAAACACAATGTACTAGTTTGATATGGTCTTTCAAAGCTACCACTTCCTGGAACAGAGGCAGAAACACAGGTTGGCTAAGCCTGGAAAAGACCATTACATTTATGTTCATGCAATAACTCTCAAAAGTTCCCCCCCAAGCACATCTAGAAACGTAGTAAGAAGGAATTCAGGATTCTCTTCCCATGTCAAGGTTTTCATACTTGTTTTCTCCTCCAGTGTTTGGACCCAAGGCAGATGGAGCACAGGGTTTATACTTCACCTCCAGTGATTCACACACAACTTTCTCGCCCAGTCTATGATCTGAATATCAAAGCAGTCAAAACAGAGAGCTATCATTTTTGCAACACACATAATAGTGAAGGTGTAAATGCAAGTGATCCGAAACTATATAGTTACTACTGTTGGAAGGAGTCCGGAGGAGCACCAGGAAGATGATCAGAGGGCTGGAGCACCTCTCCTATGGGGACAAGCTGAGAGAATTATGCTTATTCAGCCTGGAGAAGAGAAGGCTCTGGGGAGAACTTATTGCAACCTTCCAGTACCTGAAGGGGCTACAAGGAAGCTGGGGGGGACTTTTTTACAAGGGCCTGTAGTGACAGGACAAGGGGTAATAGGTTTGAATTGAAAGTAGGGAGATTTAGACTGGATATCAGGAAGAAATTCTTCATGGAGAGGGTGGTGAAGCACTGGGACAGGTTGCCCAGAGAAGCTGTGGATGCCCCATCCCTGGGAATGTCCAAGGCCAGGCTGGATGAGGCTTGGAGCAACCTGGTCTAGTGGAAGGTGTCCCTGCCCATGGCAGGGGAGTTGGAACTGGATGTTCTTTAAGGTCCCTTCCAACCCAAACCATTCTATGACTTTATCTTCAGAAACCTGTCCAGTGTGAACAGACATGCCTGAGAACTATTTATAAAAAGCTAAAACAAGAAAAGATTTCATGTTATTTCTTGAGGTAATGAAAGATTGGCAGAAACATATGGCTGCAGTAAAGAAGGACAAAGAAACCCTTGCCCTGGCCTAAAGATTCATTTTCACTTTACTGTGTAAATGACATGGACTCATTTTTCATGGTTAAAAGAAATAAAGAAAGAAGGTGACTTGGAGCTAATGTCCTGTCATGGAAGTCTTGATAAGGATGTTCTATTGTACAAATTGCACTTTCCTGAAAGGAATTCACAGCTTTTTGATAATGTTAACAAATAGTTCTTCAGTGTATGCAAACACTATTCATGGTAAACTGAGGCCTGGGTCTAGGAACACTTTGTGAGATTTTTTGAAACAGGAGTTGATCAATTCTTATTTCCACTCAAGAAAATAATCAAACTTCAGACTGGCTGACTGGGACTAGGTTTTGGAATTGTGAGTCAGGCAAAAGTTTATTCTTGTAACAGCAATTAATCATCTATTTAAAATTAAGTTGTTAAAATTGTATTGATGTCAATGGGACTAAACTAGAGTTTGTTCACATTATGTCCTGTATCTCCATGAGTGTGTGTTAATGTGCTTTTCTGAATTGGGATGACAGCAATTTACACCCCAGAGAAGCTATGTTTCCTTGCTCTCCCTTTTTTTCAGGAAGGAAACCGAAGTCATTCTAGACTGATAGGATCTGGTCGCTCAGGGTCAGCCTGGCCATTCTGGAGTTAACATTCTGGTGAACCACTGTTTGAAAACAAAGCAAAACAAAAAAATCTTCTCAAGGTATCCCGAGCAAAAACCTAACAGTTGGCTTCAAGCCACATTCTTAATTTTTATTTTTTACACACTTTTACAAGATCCACATTTTGGAAATTCTGTCTCTAATAGGCACCTCAGGTAACTTCATGTAAAATATGCAGAAAATACACACCTATGTGTGTACCTCAGAATGGAGGAACCCAATAGCACTGTACAACTTGGATGATACAGGCCTCATTTTCTCAGTGTTTCAGCTGCCTCCTCTAATGAATCCTATTGCACGATGGCTTGTTCTTGGGCACAAAGCATCCTGCATGCCCATGTGGAAGTAAGTTGCCGAGATGCATAAAATGTGGAAGTATTTGGCCATCAGATGCTTGGAGTAGATCCTCAGTCAGCATAGATTGTCCATGAGGAGCTATGTGATCAAAATCACCTAATCTTTATTATAATATGTTTGAAGTAAAGGAAGCTAAGTCTATTTATATCAAAGAGGGTATCTCCTTGAAGTCCCATCTTTGTAAACAGACTTCTGTACAACTGCTGTCTTTGATGTCAGATGTTTGTTGTCATTTGCTGATCCTTGACCAGGATTTTGGGAAATTGTATCAATAATTCGAGCAAATAAAATTTTACCTCTTGCATAACTATCTGTTTATCTGCAGTTTAAAGAGAGAGAATTGAGGACTAATGGTCACTATGTCTGATGGTAGCTGTTTAATGAGAATAAATGATGAGTACTGTGTCAGCTCAGAAAGCAGCAATAATATCCCAGTAAGCAAGCAGGCTGCCCTTTCCATCTTCTGCTGCAAGATCCATTTTTATACTCTCTCCATGACCTAAATCTTCATATCCTTCAGCATCTCCCTCTCTCTCCCTTCAGTGAATGCCCTTTTGTGTTTCTGAACTCATAGCTTCCCCTTCAAGTATGCTACTTTTTTTTTTTTTGCTATCTTCTAGAAAACTATGCAGTGCCCTCCTTTGTCATTATCCTGATTACAGCTCTGCCACGTCATTCTCTTCCTTCAGAGATCACTTTTCAGCCCTTTTCTAATTGTGTTCTCGCCATACTCTGAAGATGCTCACTTGCAGAAGCTCTTCATGTTCTCCCTTTGACTTTACCTTGCAGAGCCTTTAACAGTTTACCCTTTAAACGTTTCTTCTGCTTTGTATACTTGTTTTCTGAGTATATGAGTAACAGAGTATGAGTCAAGGCAATAAGAAGACACGCAGAACTATTTAGTCCACAAACAGTATTATGGCATGCTGAATCAGGGAGGTGCGGCAGGGAATTTTGTTCCCTTTGAGTCAGTGAAAAAAATTCTATTGATTCAATTGGAGCATTACTTACTGAAAAAATTTTGGAGCAGTTTAAAAACTGCCAGATATGAGCTTGTATGGGAGTAGAATGGAGACAGGCAAGAAATTTTTTGTGCATTTTCAAAGACGCGCAAAGCCAGTCCAACAATTATACCCGTGATTTTTCCTCTCTTCTGGAGAAGGTCACCTGGAAAAGAACAGAGAGACAATGGGGTCCCTATTCTGTGCTTCATTGACTGAGGGAGATCCAGAAGGGGACAAGTCCACTGGGCAAACAGAGCCATATAAGCTACATCCTTTTCAAACACTGCAGAAGAAACTGTGGGTTTCTTACATGCTTGATTTATTTAGGGTTGATGTACTCCATGGTACCTACAACCTGGAGAATTTTTCCACAATTATTTGAAGTGCAACAGAGTCTGAGAAGAAGTAGATCTTAATACTTAAATACCTTCCTGTTACATAGAAAACTATACCTTGTCATTTTCCCAAGGACTCTTCACATCTTTCACCCTCTTCTTTCCACCACAGCTCTTATAAAACCATAGTGACCTGGTACTAGTGTTGCTGAACCAGTTTTCCAAACATCTGATTTTTAACAAAAGTCTGTATTCTCAATATGATACTTCTTACAGGCAGCAAACAACAGTAGTTTTTATGACATCATATTACCAGCGGCACTCCAAAGCAACTTTGTGATGAATAGTTTCCATGAGGAAAATGAAAACAGATCTTTTGCTTCTGCAAAGTGCTTTAACACATTTGAAACTGACAGCGCTCATCTGCATAAGCTGAGAATGTGAACCAGTGAGTCTTGCTCTGTGTTACAGAGAAAGTTAATTGTCATAATGAAATGACTTATGATTTCACTAACATTCTGTTAAACTCCTCTTGCAGCTCCTGTGGTGCTTTCACACCAGTTACTCCTGCAGCTCACAGTAAAATATGCATAGATTAGTTCATACACCACACTTTACTGTGATTACTACAGTTTCTATTAGCACTAAACCAGCTATGTTAGTGCACTAGTCCTGCCTGTAAGGCCTAATATATGTTTGTAGGTTGACATCTCTGCTTCCCTTTGCTTTCCAGAACTTGCCACATGGTTTTTACTGGGCTTTTTTTTTTTTTTTTTTTAAGGGCTTCGAGTAGGGTCCTGTCACTGATCCCCTCAAAGTCACTGGAAAATTTTTCTACTTGGTAACAGTAGAATTGTTCTACAATTATGTGCATGCTTTGTGTTACAGAATAACAAATAATGCTGTCATGAGATCACACAACTTGCATACAAGCTGCAGGCATTTCCACCAACTAAACTTCCCTTGACACAAAACAAATTCCACATATGAGATAGCTGTGGAGTCTGGTGGGAAGGGGTACCATGGGAGAGAGTGAGGCTGAGGTTGAAGCTTGTTTCTGCCAGCTGGGGATGAGTTAAGGTCACCACGGTCAGCCTCCTTATAGCAAAGAACATGACCAAATTCCATTATCAAAAGGTAATTAAGATCATATTTTCACGCAAAGGATAGTACTTATCGTCTCATCCATACCTTGAGGGTGGAGTGTGAAATTCCCTCCTAAGTTTGAACTCCAATAATATGGAGGCTGACCAAAGGAGGTTTGAACTGAGCTTCATTAATTCTATGAGCAAAGGATACTCAGAACATAAGGATGTTAATCAGAAAATAACATTTCTGATGAGAGTTGTTTCTGACATGCTTTGTGTTTTCATTATTTTCAATTATTTTAGGGTAGAGATGAATTATGAAATTATTCCAAGTAAATCTGGAAATCACTGAACTCACGCAAAATGAGATGACAAACCAATATCTCATTAAACAAAAAGTACCTAAAAAAAGTTGAAACCTACTAGAGTTTGTGCATCCCCTAAATCTTCTTTCTAAGAGTTTAAAGGGTTTTCCTCAGAGGTGGCTTCACCCACAGGAGCAGACAGTGCTGGAGTAGGTACCGGGGATGAAACAGTCACAGAGAGATCCTAGGAAGGCCCATTGAGAAAGCAGATGGGGGTGCTGGCCAATGACACCTCCCTGCCCAGAAGGACACTGATGAAGAGTATGGTGCTTTGTTGGAAACCTCACAGATGGAGTCCCTCCTGCCTCCACTCCCCCAAATGACAGGAACCCACCATCCCCACTCGGTCTCCCAGTGGCTGCTCTCCCAGCCTTGCTCGATCATGCCTGCAAGATGACACCATGCAAGTACAGCAGAGCTCAGTGGTGGTGGGAGGTAAATCTCCAAAAAGAGCTGGTGGGAGGGGAGATCAGCCCTGAGTTACTAGAGCAGCAAGCATGAAACTTGATAGTTCATAGACGCTTCCGAGGGAGTCTTACCACAAGGCGTTTACAAAAATGTGGTTAGTTGTGGGGACCAGTGGCTTATACATCTCAGAGCCTGATAAAAACAGTGAGTGAACATTTCAGCGCTTTTGCAAACTCTTGTGAAAAGCTGGAGCTATGCATATGTTAAATACAGAAAGAGGAGAAAGAAAAATCCCCATCACATTTGATATCTTTGGAGCAGCTCCACGCCAGTAACGTACAGCAACCACTGTGAAAACAGAAGTCAGCCGGGCTGTCCTCAGGTTGGATGTTTGTCCCACCAAGCCAACCCATCCTGCAAATCTTCAGAAGGGAAGAACATAAGAGGAAAAAAGGTTATCCATCCTGTCTGAGCATTGTCTTCCTCTCCAGAAAATAGGATTCACTTTCCATACGCAGGTTGCTGAGCCGTTGAGGAAACGGTGGAGACTCTCTGAGGAGGAAAAAAAGAACTGGAAAACTGATGTTGTTGCAGAGGAGTTTGTGGATGTTGAGAGTGACTGTATAATGGCAGCTGACCACTCTCAGCAACATCTTGGAAAAGAAACTACAACCAACACCCGGTCCCAAAGCCTCAGCATGAGATTTCACGCAATGGAAAATACCCCTTAGCCTACAGCCCTTCATCTCTGATGTTCTGTGAGGGGAGGGTTGGCTCCTGTCACCCCCTTGTCCATAACCCACCCCGTGGGACTCCTTGCTCCGCAGGGATCTGGAGAGGGACACTGCATCTGCTTTGGGAATAGAAATCCTACCTGGGTGGCAAGTACTACTGCACCACTGCCTGGGGACACAATTCGGACCAAAGAAGTTTCTGTTCATTTGGTGATACACACAGTCTCAAAGTGTGAATCTCCCTTTTGTCCACGGGGCCCATGACACAGTCCATTTTTAACTTTTAAGGATATTCTGGGAGGGGGAAAAAAAAAAGGTAGAAAAAAGAACAGAACCAAAGCATGTTTTTCTCTATTACCATAAAGAGGGCTTGTGAATGCATGGTATTAGTATCCCAAAAGCTATTAAACTCCCTAGTGATGGGAAACAGATGGAAAATAAGACAAAAGAATTCACAACTCATGTTAGACTGAATTGAATTCCTTTAATTTCACACAATGAATAACATATGAATAGGATTAACTTTTTTTTTCCTTTTTTTTTTTTAGTTAAGTGCTCTATACTGTGCTAACCTGATTTGGTAGCGAAAAGACTGAGCTTTGTTTTAGAAAAAAATGTTTAAAAACCAACATCTAAGATCATGAAGGAGCATGACATTAAAGCATGCCAGATGTATCTAAGCCTCAAAGAACATCAAGTCCATATCCATTTTTAAATGTACAAAAATGCTTCATGAATAAAAACTGTTACAAAAAGAACATTTCAAACAATGTACAAGTTTTTTTTTTCCTTGCCTCTATATTCAATAAAATACAAATACATTTTTTTGCTCTAAAATATGTTTACATACAATCAAAGTAGAACATGCAAATTACACTTTAAAAAAGGCTTTTAAAAACCACTTATGAATACAAACTAAAAATTAGCCAGCACGACTTATAGAACAATCTTGTGCCCCATTTGTTTGATTTTTTTAATTTTTTTTTGAAATACAGTATATACATATTTAACACTTCATGTGCATTTATTATTTAAGAAATAGCTTAAAAAAATAAAGAAAAAGAAAAGTAAAACAAACCAACATGGGATTGAACTGCTTCCCCATGTTGTCCAATTGGCAGCTCTTTTCATGTTTTTACATTTTTTTTCTTTTTCTTTTTTTTTTTTTTTTCTCTACGTAGTGTTTTATGCAACCTAGGCAGGCATCTTAAAGAGATCTCAAATATGTGTCCTTTGTTGAAATGTGCTTCTAATTATCTCAGAACTGCTGCACCCCAGTTTTTGGATGATATGGAAGTAAGAGGCATTGCAAGGGCATGATGTTTGGTTTTTTTCAATTCAGAAAACCATCCTGTTGCATTTTTTCTTTTTTTCCTGTCTTAACGTTTTCTGTTCTTTTTGCTCTTCAGGATACTACTTAAACGTTCTTAAATGCAGTCCTGAATCAGAGAAAATAAGAGTTGTTGGGGAAATCCTTGTGTATAGAACAGCGATTTCTGTTTATTCGGCGTATTGCTGTAGCGCTCAGGAGCCCTAATGATGAAACAGCACCTCATTTTACCAGACACTACCCAGAAAATGTAACAACACAAACAGAGTATTCTACTTGAATGGTCCAAAGCACTGCTGTCAAGTGGAGAGTCATGGGTCATGCCTTAGTAGCTGATGGCTACTATCACTTACTTCTTTTTTTCTTTTTCTTTTTTGACAGTTATCCAAAAACATGCAAGGTGCTTCACAGAAAATTTAATTTTGAAGGGCTCAAGAAACTGGCAGTATGAAGTTTTTGGAGACACAAGTGGTAGGGTTTTTTTCCTCTCTCCTTGCATGCTTGTTCCCATTCCTGTTTTTAAGCTGGGTCGAAGAACACAAGAGCCAGGGAGAGGATGCAAACCCATGGCCTCATTTCATATGGCTCACAGCCATGTGATTTTGTTTCGCGTTTTTATTGAAGCATGCTAAAATGTGTGTTAATCTGTGACACAGCGGAGGTGTTTGAAAGGTCTTTTTGGTCTTAATGAGCAAAAGGGCTTTCACCCCAGTTTTATACAGTTCTTGGAAATGCGTGGATAGAATTTAGAGAGTTTCTCTGTAAATCTTCCTAGTGGTAGGAAAAGAAAAAAAATCAAAAAGCTCATTACTGGAATATTGTTGGGTAATAAACTGCAGGAGTGGGATTTTAGCCTTAAGCCCTAAAACTAAATCCTTTATGATCTGCATGTAGTACATCGCCTTATAATATTATTCTGTCAGCAACTTTCTTATCATATTTATAGACTACGCAACATGCAGAACACAAACTCTGAGTGCCATCTAACAGTATTTTCAGCCTGCTTTCATACAAATTACTGCACCAGGCTGTTGTTTGGACAAACAGCCAAGACTATACTGCAGCACCGTGCTCTACCAGCACCTTCTTGCTGCAAAAAACACTCTGTGGGCATCTGGATAGAGCCCATTCTACACAGCTTTCAGCTGCCAGGTCTTGAATGCTACCCTTAGTTTCTCTAGGATCAAAAGAACCTCTTAATTTTTTTGCTTAGTGAAGGTTATATGAGTTGTACCCTCTGAGTGGATGCTCTCCTCAAGCACTGTGCCTCTAGCAGCATTTTGGATTTTTTTTTTTTTTTTTTGAAGGTAAAGGCATTTTATCCCCAAGAGAGCATGAGAGGCAGCAGCCATTCAGTGATACTGAAGGTAAACGCATTTTATCCCCAAAGTTTGAGAGCATGGGAGGCAGCAGCCATTCAGTGATCCTTCCCTGGGAGGGGGGGGTTGGGGGAGGTTGCATCCTAGTGCATGCAGAAAGTTCCAGCCCAAATCCAGCCTTTATCAGCTCTCTGTAAGGTCTGACACGTTTTGAAGCCAAGATGGGCATTCAGTGACAGAATTTGGTCCTTTCAGACCTCTGCTCCACTCTCCTCACGTTGAAATCTCCTTCAGTGCTAATGAAGAGATCTCTGAAGATAAAACAAAGGATAAGTTGTGTTGTAGCTTAGTTTCATTTTATAGGCTACCTGGAATACCAAACCTATAGTTTTTCTTGCATTCTAAGCAACACCGCCACCTACTTCCAGGCCCAAAGGAGAAGTGGAAGGAAAAAGATTTCTGAATCAATTAAACCTCAGTCCAATGCTTTATAAGGAAGAATGGAGGAGCTCAAGGAGGCTTAAGCATTTTTTTCTGCAGACCGACAACTTCAATCAATAACACTGCTAATTCAAAAAAAACTGAAAAGCAAAATTGGTTATAACAGAATGAGCAACTGGCCAATTTATTTTTAAGCTGCATTAATTGGAAAAGAAAAAAAGCGCAAATGAGTATGATGAATGATGCAAAACAAATTGGAAACCAAATTCTGCGATCCCTCTTATCAGTTTTAAGGAGATAGGATCTCAGGATTTGTTCCAGACTTTAAAAATTAAACCCCCTCTCCCAGCCCCCCAACACAATCCAAACCCCAAATGCATTCAGTTTTAATAAGCTAAGGTGCTATCACAGAAGAAAAATCAGTCTCTAAAAATAATGAGCTGTATGTTTACAGTGTCCCTTTAACACCATAGTCTTGATATGATTTTTGTAAATAAATAACAGAATAGAAACACAATTTTTTTTTTGTGGGGACTTTTTTTTGTTGGGTTTCTTCTTTTTTTTTTTTAGTGTCGTGCTATTTGAAATTTCCTTGGCAATAAGCCAGTTCAAAGATTTCTCAAAAAAGGGAAAAGCAGTTGGCTTGTGAATCATTAAATAATTCCAATCCCCACTCCCTTCCTGGAATTTTCCCTCCCCCCCTCCCATTTTAATATCCATCTTGCCATGCCAGGTGTTGAGTGTACTGAAGGACTTTAAAAAAAAAAAAGAAATAAAATTGAAAGTACCTATTTCAAATTTCAACAACTGACATTTTTTAAAAGCATTGTTACTGCAATGGAACAGTTTCACGTTCAGTCTTTGTTTTAGTTAAATATTTTAATTGGGCTGTGGAAATGGAGCTCGGGTATTTTACCCAAGGTAAATCAATGGCTAACGTACAACTCGAATGAGAAATGTACAATTTGAACTGACCATTTGAAGAGACGATTTGTCACACACAGTTTGCATCCATGCAGACTGAGAGCTTTATAATTACATTATGTACAAAAAAAAAAAAAAGAAAGAAAAAAAAGTTCTTTTTAGTTTATTAAGGCAACCACAACTTGGAGAACATGTCCAAAGTGGCATTAATACAATTGCAGTGGTGATACCCTTTGAACATTTTTATTTTATTTTCAGATAAGAACACTTATTCCTTTTCTTTTTTTAAGAAATAATTGCCAAGAAAGAACCTATTTTCCATAGGGCTTTGTTCTCTACTTTTTTAAAACAATCTACTTTATCTATTTTCTTTAAAAGAACATATCAAGGCATTGCTACCCAATGCAAATTATTTGGATCCTGGGTTTCCCATCAATTTAACTGGGAATTGCAGGTGGTAAGAACTGGTAAGTTTGGGCCCTGTCTTTTTAGTCTATTTCTTCTGTCTGATTTTTTTTCTTTTATCTTTTTTATATTATTTTTTTGTGGTGATTTTGTCCATGTTTCCTATAACTCTATTCCCCAGAAGTGTCTTGCTGTTCTCTACTCATATGTACCGAGCATGAAAACAACTTGGTTGATGGATAACCCCTTTTTCACATGCCATTGAAAATGCCAAGTTGCTTCATAGAAACATGCTATCGTAACTGAATATCCATGTACACCTTATTGTAAATGCTGCGATATTCTGTCGTTCCTTGGAATAGCACTCGGAATGAGCGTGCACGAATGTAAGGCTCTACTTTTCTATTGCCTATATTGCAGCTAGTTGTAACTAGGCAAGTAAATGAGAAAGAAATATATAGTTCTAGCAGTAGTCAGGCATTTTGGGTTATGCTGTCCCAAAGCCTGGTAGGTATTTTTTTTTTTTTTTAAATTTTTCTACATTGATTCTACTATGGTATGGTTACTCTTAGTTTCACCTGGCCTGCCAAACAGAATCAGAGTCGAGCATGCAGCCCTAGTGACAACGATCAGCTCTCTGCAAGGACAACCTCCCGCCTCCGGGTACGGTATGTGAACAGCAATGCTGAGATGCCGATTAGTTTTGGAAACTCTGCAAAGTAGTTACTATCCCCAACTTTTACACTCCCTTCCCACCCCCCCCTTATCCCCCACCTTTTCCGCATCCTTTCCCCCTCTTTTCTGGGGAGGGATGGGGTCAAAGCGATGAAGAGGAAGATGCGAACCCCTGCTGGCACAGCTCTCTGGCCAGTTTCTGGCCGCCAAAGTTTCTGACAGTTTATGGCCGCCAAAGGGACGAGTGAGTCTGGTGCTGCCGCAGGGGTGAAGCAGACCACGTACCTCCAGGCCCTCAGTCTTAGGGGGCCCCACTACTGGCACCCAACGTCCATTTTAGTGCGTTGGCCTTAGGGAAGGCCTTCGCTTTCACTCCCTCTGCCTTTCCGATGCCGCTTCACTTTCATGTCCTCCTCTTCCTCCTGTGGAGACTTGCTTTTCCTTTTCCCAACCCGGGGCGTCCGGGGCAGAGGGAGAGGAGGCGGAGCGGGTGGAGGAGGAAGAGGAGGTGGCGGAGGTGGCGTCTCTCGAGCCATGTGTATGACAGCCTCAATTGTGGCCATGATTGTATCTTGAGTGGCTGCTTGTTCCAATATCAAAGGATTGAGTGTCGGTCTCTGACCTCGTTTGCTGGGAAGGTCAATGCATTTTTCCAGAACGGGCATTTGGTCTCTGGAGTCTTCATCGAAGGAAAGGGGTTGCTTGCGAGGACGTCCCCTCCTCTTCTTGACGAAGTTATTGCCTGTCTTTGATTGTCTCTGCAGCCGCTTGGCTTTCAGGATCTTGTTCACATGATCCAGATTCTTCTTCGTCGACAGGATCTTGGTGTAGTTACACATCTTGCGCACCTCGCATTGGATTGCTTCAATTTCACGGCGCTTGAACCTTTTCTTCAGTGGTGGGCTGGCTGTTGGGCAACAAGGAGAGAAACAGGAGTAGGTCAAACAACAGTGAATGGAAACTCTTTTTTGTCTCCTTCCAGCACCATGAAGACTATATGCTTTCAAGCCCAGGAGGCTAAATATGACTACTGACGAAGCAGTGGCTGTGAGAAATGACTTTGCATAGAAAAGCAACTAAAAAAAAGTGAAAAGATTATTTATTAGTCCCAGAAGAACTGGTGTTACCTCCTTTTTTTACTGTTCTAAATGAAAATAATTGTAACTATTAAGTAGTGTTTGGAGATATTTCTCAGTTTCTCCCCTCTTCTAAAGGAACAAAGATTTCCTACAGCAATGTTTTACCATGGGTTTGCTTCATTCTCATTTCCAAACCTTTAGTGAGAAGGGTTGTTGTATTGGCCCAGAGCAAGTATTTCACTTTCTGTACCCCAAACATATACTCTTGATGTCTTCACCCTGGCTTTTAATTCTTGTCATGGATACCAGTTAGTATGAAAACATGTCTGTTACTGAAACTGGTGGGCACAGACAAGCTGTGTGGGTCACCACCTGTGGCAAATTCATTCAGCCCTGCCTGGGTTTTTTTACTATCATCTCCACAGGTACTAGCTGACACTACTTAGTCACATAATCAACTTTAATGGTCTCCAAACCAAGCTTAGTCCTGATTCAGATCACTTACTTAAGGTCTGAATGAAGTCCAAGGTAGTTAAGTCTCTTGCCAAGGTCACGTTGTGAGTCATTATCAGAGCTGGAAAGAGTACCCAGCATTTCTTGGCTGCTGGTACTTTGCTTAGGACACGAGACCTTGATTGTTTTTCTTAAATTGTCTCATTGTCCCTTACTGAACATGGCATCTGTTCAGAGTTCGGGCTTTGCACACATATTAAAAGTAACTAGCCCTTTGTGAAAGAAACAGTGTATTAATTCTGCTATTGGAATAACTGGTGCTCCCTTTCACTCCTAACATATCTGTTCTGTGCTGCTGGAAAAGAAATGATGGAGTTCAGAATTTCTTTTCAGTAAAGAATAAAACATCCCACTAAATTAACCTCAGCCCACATCTACTTGCAAACTTAATTTACACCTGACTGTCAAGCAGTCATTTGGGTTTGAAATCCTTGAAGTTTCCAGAGCAGCCAAGATTTCGAGAAAGGTTCATTTGGGGGTTATCACTCGCTTCATGGATAACAGGCTAATCTTCTAGCTGTATTTTAAATAAAGTTGCTATTGTAGCATTTTCTGTAGATAACCAGGAGCTGTCAAGTGGTAGAATCTCCTCTTGCTCACTATGGGCTATGACAGATTCAGCACACAAACCTCACTCACTGGCCTCCCCTCTTGGAGAACATAAATTATTGGCTCTTATACCACCATGTTGCTTAGATTCAGCAAAGAGCTTGCATAAACAAACCCAAGTTACAATGCAAGAAGTAGGAGTGAGTCATAAACAAAACACAGACATATGCTCTCTTATAAATAAAGACCTGGATGGCCAACTTCCCAAAGTCTGGTTTTCATTAATTACAAAACAAAATACATTTTCCATATGTAACCCACTCCCCACACCAAAAAGAAAAATAAAAACCACTTGCAGTTTGTGATTCACAGAGGACAAAAGAAAAGAGGAATGTAGTCATTTTGGTACCAAAGAAAAAGAGAAAGGAAATGAAATATCCAAGTTGCTTGGGAGAAGCTAATTAGTTGCACAAAATTCCTCTCAAGTAGGTCACCCCTAAAATGTGTGGATGCAACAGCCCTAAGGCCAAGTGGCAGCAAGCTATTTCTCAGTAATCTGATCAAAAAGAGGTTAAATCCCTGCCACACAAAATGATTAATCTCATCTGGCCTCACTGGTGATTGACATATACAGTCCGAATATTTCTAGCCCTAAGCATATGGCTCCTTTGAGTCCCTCCCAGACCCTGAGAGTAGCTTCATGTCAAAAGATTTAAGAAAGCAAACATTTGGCACACTCTTCATATACACAGTCCACCTTTTGCCTTTTATTGTTATTGTCAGCATACATTTTCAAGACTTTAAAAAAAAAAAAAAATCCCATATGCAAGATGTACTTGTTTTACAGAAAGTAAATTTAACATTTTTCACTTGAAGATGGGAAATTTAGCAGAAGGACAGGAAAAATTGTGATTTTCATGGTTAAATCAGATTTGGTATTACTCTCAAATTTCATTGGAAAGAAAGTAAGCCAAAGGACAGGAAATGAATTCGAAATAAAGCATTAGCCAAGTATCTGCAAAGCTTTTATATCTTTACTGATATTTATCTGTAGTCGGGTGTTTCTGCAACTTACTATTACCACCCCATCGCAGTCAAAACAGATCTGGTCTGTATAGCCAGTAGAGGATGACCTCTGTTCCTAAAATGGGAACTCAATGCAAGTTACAATGACTCTGGACATGTTTTTTAAACCCAGATACTGGATAAGGAAGGTGCAGGTCTCCTGTCCATCCTGCCAAATTCAATGGATGTCTTAGGCACCCAAGAGATCCAGGTCATCCAGTCTGAGTGTCCTGAGTGGAGCCTGGTGGTGAGTAGGTCGTGCCTGAATGGAACAAAGGTAGGGATCTGCTTTTTCCCAAACTTCGGAGTTCTCCAAAATTAACTGATATGCAGACAGTTATGGCTACATATTTCCATGTACAAGTAAATCTGTAAACTGAACACCACTCTCAGTGCCTTCCTTCACATTGTTTAGATACCTCCCCCCACACCCTCCCAGCCCCTCCTAAAACTTTGCAATCTGATAGTCTGTTTCCTCTTGAGCTTAAACTCATTTTCCCATTAAAAAAAAAAAAAAAAATCTGTGCTATTTTATGCCTGCTTACTCCACTAATTTTTCTTTCATAAATGCTTTGGTGTGTTTATGACTTATGGATACTAATAATGTTTTCGCTTTTCTTCCTAGCAAGCCTCTGAACTTGCACGCTCTAGAAAGTATTTGAGTTGTGTTTTGTAGTCTGCCAGTAGTCAGAATGCACTTACTGAATGAGTAATATAGTTTCAAGTCAGGTATTTTTAAAGGATATATTAGGAAACCCAACATTATTTTGACTATTAAGAGTCAGGGACATCTGATTCTACATTTGGTATAGAGAGACTATGCGGAAAAGAGTCTGATGGGTCTGCAGGGGGAAGATTTGATGAGGTGTGCATATGACAAAATATCAGGGAGATCTGCCAAACTAAACCACTACTGAAGTGAGAGCCATTAGGTGTTATCAACTCATCTGGAAGCTCTTGGTGAGCAATCTTTGATATAACATATTTTCCTATATTGCCATGTGATATACTGCTTTGCTGAAAACAAAAGCTAAGTACTAATCTTTTCCATTTTACACAAACAGACCCAGCACAACCCTGGACCAAAGTTGTTCTGTTGTTTTTGGGCTTTGTTGTTCTCTTCCTGCACATACTTTGCTGTTAGCATGTGGAAATCTTGCTTCAGGAGAAAGACTTTTGTCTTGCTCTGTCTGGTGGAATTCATCTAGAAGGGGCTGAAGAGGAGGTGGGGAGTAATACAATGTTAAGTAACACTATGTCTGCAGGCAAGCATATGAAAAACGGAATCTGCTCCTACAGGGGTGATACAACATGGTGTCCACATCCAGGTACAGGGGATGCACTGGGGGGATACTATTTTGCCTGGGTGTAATGATCTCCCTACATCTCCCCAGGCTGCATGACCATGTGCTGCCTCCATGAAGGCTTGAAGCTAATTGGCAAAAGCCAGCCCAAAGGGAAGAGAAACTAGAAATACTTGGTGCAACACAGGACATTGTACTTTTCCTTCATCCGTTTCCCACTTGCCAAACAACCTCACATAGCTGTCCCAAACAAGTGAGAACCAACGTTAGTCTTAAAACACAGCTTTACATATTTAAAATAGGGCACATGGCAGCCCGCCGTTTCTCCTCTCCTTGAGGTACACAGAAACAGTGAGTCCCACAGACAAACTGAAACGGCCACAGGCCATGCCAGGAAGTCACACAGGATTGATATGATGCTGGAAATAGCTTCTCAGGCAAAGAGAGTAATCTCTACCAAAAATATACATTTCCAAGGGCAGCTTAGAGTAGACTGGAGGACCCACTTCAGCACAGTGGTGTTGAACAAGGAGGTTAGCCCAGACAGATGCGACCCCTTGGAAGTTCTCCACCAGTCCCCTAACTTTATTCTGGGTAACTTTGTTATGTCTGCAGCACTAAAATCCTACTTACTACCCATCATTCTTCATCCCTTCATATTTGCCCGAGGCCACTTGCAAGAACATGGCACAGGGAAGATTGTTTGCTCAACAGCTGGGCTCAGTTTGTCGACTTGGTTTGAACGAAGGAATTTTCAAAGAGCTCCCTATTAATTACAGGAAACCCATAGCACTGTCCTGTTTTCCCATTAACACAGTTTCTTTCAGTTTTCAACTAAATTATTTCAACATCTGGGCTACAGATAAACCAACAATTTAATTAGACTTCTGAAAATGGAAAGAATGAACTATGCAGTCAAGCATACACTTTCATCTTGAAACTGATCATAAAATATTTGTGTGCTTTCATTTTCCACAGATTAAAAATCTGTCCTTAGTTTATATATAGGAAAGTATTAAAGACTAAGCAGAGAAAACTGATTTTTTAATATAAAAAATTGTATTTATAGAGACTACTTTACAGCATGGATCCCTTGTTTTCACTATTTATTCAGGAAATGAGAGGAAAATCAAAAGAAGTGTACTGAAACACCACTTTCAATTGAATATTAAATATATAATAATTCCATAACTCAGTGATACAAACACACCTTTTTGTGAGCTTAGAATCAAAGGTTTGACAAGACTATGAAACTCCTAATAGCTGAATGTAAGGTAATGTACTGTGGGTTCTCCATTCACTGGAAATTAAGACACAATGTAAGATTAACTTCTCTACCCGTGCCCAAGAAAATGCATGATGATGCCTGAATGACTTGGCTCAATTTCTGGCTGAATAAAGCTATCACCTTTCTAATCTATTTCAAAATAGAAGCACAAAATATGAGTTAGTTGAAAAAACATGTTATTCTGACTTATTTATTCTGATATGTTTTAAATCACTGTTCATTGCCCTAGACAATTTCACATTTGCAAGACAGAATATTATGCTAAAATCACTGAAGTATGCAGAAGGAAATCTCAGCTGCTCCCTAGCTATTCAGTGTGTATTCTGCATGTTCATGCTACAGTGATGGGAACGTTCAAGTAAATGAACAACAGGGCTGAGAAAGGAACCCTAGAGGCTTGCACCATACGGGCTGGTGTCACTTGTGTCCTCATTATTGCACAGGTGGTGGTATGTGAATAAAATAGATAGGATCATGATAAGAAAGTGTTAGAAAAATTATAGCCTGATTATCACATTGCATATGCATGTTTGCAGCTACTTCTTCAGTTAGGAAGAGGAGTACAAGCACATGTTGTTCAGTGCAGTGCAAGACAGAAGAAGATGGGGAAGAAATAGAGGGGACGGAGAGAAACATTATTACCTGCTTCAGATGTTGCTGATGGTGAAGGTAGGAGAGATAATACTGGAGTTGGCATTGCAACACTGTCAACAGCTGCTGGTTTCCTTCTGGTCATCATGTTACAGGCAGAACTTTCCATTTTACCATGAAGTGAAGTCTGGTCTCCTTTTAAATGGGGACTTATAATTCCTGGAGAAGAAAACAACATTTACATGAATATTGATAAAGCAACATATCTGGGGAATGTCTGGAAAAGAGTAGTCAGTTGCTGTCCTTGATCCCGCAGTATATTTCCGTAGTTCCTTGTGTATGTGCCTGTAACATGATCTTCATTCTAGCAAGGATCATCATTGTTACTTGGTTTTGATAATTTTGCTTAAGCATGTACCATCATTAATCTCTATCAACAATGGTAAACCAACATAAAATTCCACAACACTCCTTTTTCTTCTCCAAGAAAACACACATCCTGATATATGTGTAAAGACAGACATGCTTTGTACCTCTCCTTAGTGGGATTGACTATTTGTCATTCCCTGGTTAGTTTATTCTTCACACACTTACATACTTCTGTAATGACTTGACTCAGTGGGTATTTTATCTGGGTATGGAGCAGGTATCAGGAACAGCCTCAGTATGTAATTCTCTGTCTAAAGCACATTACACTTTAGGAATTCCCTTCCTAGTGAAAATATACCTTACAACTCATCAAAGAGGTGGGAGTTTAAAAAAAAAAGAAAAAGCACTTCGTCATACATTTTTCTACCTAGGGATTACAATTCAGGATACGTAAGTCATTGAAATATACCAAAGAGGTCAAATATCCCAGAAAAATAAAAGTTGTGCAATCAAGGTTGCTAAATTATGCCCTTAACAATGTTTCTCAAATTCTCTTATGTTTTAAACCCATTTTGTTTGCTCGTAAATGTGTCAAATTTGAACTGCTGGGTACTGAAATTTTACATATGAGATATCTGCCTAATACATCTGCATGTGGATTGACTCATTTATATGTAATATTTGTGTGTGTTCATATGTGTGCATACATATTGCATATATATTTATAAGTTTAAAAATTTACCAAGCAGAAAGGCAGCTAAGTGTCTCATTCACTTTTTAGAGTAAGACTGGGAGTTTTTTTCCCGCTTTAGAAAAAAAGCAGTTTCTGCTTTATAAAAATCCAGTAGCCTTGCTCTCATGAGACTGGACCAAAAGTCCTGAAGGGTCAGGACTTTGTGTTGTGACTTTTTCAACTTATGAAAACACTCAGTCTCTGTCATGCTGGGCTTCAACTTATCTGGGATAGCATTCATTTTTCAAAGGTGATCCTTCATAAATGTCTTCTCTTTTCTCATCTCAGCCTGTGCATGGGCCTCATATACAGTTTATCATATTTTGACAATTACATTACATGCCGATTTAAAAAAACACAGAGCATCTGAGATTGGAAGGCTCCTCTTGAGATGACCTAGTCCACTCCACTGTACCCAAGAAGGGTCAGCTAGAGCAGGTTTCCATGGACTATATCTGGTCAGGTTTTGACCTGTATCTACAAGGAGAAACACTCCACCTGTTCAAGTGTCCTCTGATCCTCACAGTAAAAATGTGTTTACTTATGTTCAGATATAACCTATTGTGTTTCAGCTTCTGCCCACTGCCACTTGTCCTGTCACTAGGCATCAACTGAGCAGAGTATGGCTACGTCTTCTTTATTCTTCCCCCTCACATATTTGTACATGTGGATAAGACCCCCCCTAGCCCTTCTCTTCTCCAGTCTGAACAGTCCCAGTTGTCTCAGCCTTTCTTCAGATGAGAGATGCCCCAGACCCTAAATCATCTTTGTGGCATTTCATTGGGCTCTCTCCCACATGTCCAGGTCTCTACTGTACTGGGGAGTCCAAAAATGGACACAACGCTCCTGGTGTGGCCTCATCAGTACTGAATAAAGGGGAACTACCACCTCTCCCAACTTGCCAGCAATGCTTCTCCTAATGCAAGTCAAGAGGTTGTTGGCCCTCTTTGCTGCAAGGGCACATGGCTGGATCATGGTCAACTTGGTGTCTACCAGGCCCCCAGGGCCTTTTCTGCCAAGATATGCTTTTCATCTGATCAGTCTCCAACAAGTACTGGTACATGAGCTTATTCCTCCCCAGCTTTTTCCTCCCCGGGTGCAGGACTTTGCACTTCCCCTTGTGGAACTTCGTGAGGTTCCTGTCAGCCCATTTCTCCAGCCTGTCGAGGTCCCTCTGGATGACAGCATGACCCTCTGGAATATCAACCACTCCTCCCAGTTTTTTATCTTCTCCAAATCTGCTAAAGATGCATGCCACCCTACTAACCAGGTCATTAATTAACAAGTTTGTTTGAACTGGGTTTATTCAGCCTTGAGAAAAGAAGGCTTAGGTGAGACCTTATACCAATGTTCCAGTATTTAAAGAGTGGCTACAAAGAAGACAAAGCCTCCCTTTTACAAGGAGTCACAGGGAAAAGACAAGGGGCAATGGGTACAAGTTACTCCGGGACAGGTTCCGATTGGACACAAGAGGAAAATTTTTCACAATGAAAACAATCAGCCATAGGAATAATCTCCCTAGGAAAGTAGTGGATTCCCCTATATTGGACACACTTAAGATTCAGCTGGACAGGGAGCTGGGCCATCTTGTCTAGACCATGTGTTTGCCAAGAAAGGTTGGACAAGATAAACTTTAAGTTCCCTTCCAGGCTCTTATTCTGCAATTCTATGAATGACTCTATGTTAATTAACCTTGGACCCAGTATTGACAGCTTGGGTCCACCACTAGTGCCTGGCTTCTAGCTGGACTTCATGCCACTGATCACAACCCTTTGAGCCTGGCAGTTCAGCCAGTTTTCTGTCCTTCTCAGTGTTTGTGTATCTGTATTTCTGTATTGTCTGTGAGGAGATTACAGGAGACAGTGTTAAAAGTGTTGCTGAAGTCGAACAAAACAAGATCAGGTTTATCAGGCATGACTTCCCTTCATAAATCTATGCTGACTACTCCCATTCACCTTCTTATCCTTCATATACCAGTTGGAGCAAATTCAGAGGAGGCCACAAAGATGATCAGAAGGATAGAACACCTCTGCTACGAAGAAAGGCTGAGAAAGTCGATGTTGTTCAGCCTGGAGAAGAGAAGGCTCTGGAGAGAGCTTATAGTACCTTTCAGTGCCTGGGGGCCTACAAGAAAACTTGGTGGGGGGACTTTTTACAAGGACAGGGAGTGACAGGACAAGGGTAATGGGTTTAAATTCAAAGCAGGTAGATTTAGACTAGGCATTAGGAAGAAATTCTTCCTGGAGAAGGTGGTGAGGCAGTGGCACAGGTTTTCCAGAGAAGCTGTGGATGCCTCATCCTTTGAAGTGTTTAATTCTAAGATTCTACGATAGATTTGGAAATACTTTTCAGGATTAATTGTTCTATCACTTTTAGAGGGATTAAGATGAGGCCTATTGCTCTCTGAGACTTTCATCTTGCCCTTATTGGACTTAAACTTGTTTTCTTTTAGTCCTTAGGATCATCTCCCACTATGACCATTCAAAAATAATCAAGGGTGGCCTTACAAGGACATCAGTCATCTGCTTCAGCACTCTTGGGTGTATCCTATCCATTCCCATAGGATTATATATGTCCAGTTTGTTAACTGTTCCTAACCAGATCTTCCTTGACCAAGGGTAAGTTTCCTTTCCTCATGAGTCTTAGGGGCCTGAGATTCCTGAACATCAGTCTTACCAGTCAAGATCAAAGCAAAGAAGACAAAGAGTACCTCAGTCTTATGTCAATCTTCTGCCATAAGGTCCCCTGTTCCATTCAGCAGTGAGCCCACATTTTCCCTAGGTTCCTTTTTGCTGCCTATGTACCTGTAGAAACATTTCTTGTTGTTCTTCTGCCCTTGCTAGATTCAGTTCCAGATGGACTCCTAAGTCCATACCTGCATTCTTAGATATATCCTTAATAGTTCTCTAGGTCACCTGTTCCTCCTCTGACCTGCTTTATATTTCCTTTTTATTTTTGACATTACTCAGAATCTCCTTGGTCATTCATGTAAGTCTCCTGCCACCTTTTCTTGATCTGGTTTGAAACTCATATTCGGTCTGGTATGTCTCCACAATTTCCATGATCCAAGCCCCAGGCCAGCAGCAAACCTTCCTGGACAGCAGTTCAGGTGAACAGATGGGGGCCTTTGTCCCTTGCAGAAATATACCCACACTGCTACTCCTAGCTGCTTATGGATAGCAACTGGTAGTTCCAACAGGCACCATAATACCTAATATCATATAATCATAGAATTATTTAAGTTGGAAAAGACCTTTAAGGTCATGAGTCTAACCATTATCCTAACACTACAATGTCCACCACTGAACCACATCCCCAAGTGCATATCCACAAGTCTTTTAAATACTTCCAGTGATGGTGACTCCCCCACCTCCCTGGGCAGCCCGTTCCAATGCCTGACAGTCCTTCCCATGAAGAAATTACTCCTAATATCCAATCTAAACCTCCCTTGGTGCAACCTGAGGTAATTTTTTCTTGTCATTTGGGAGAAGAGACCAACTCCCTCCGCTCTGCACCCTCCTTTCAGGTAGTTGTAGAGAGTAATAAGGAAGTAAAAAGGGATAAGGCTTAGTCTCCCTTGAGCCTCCCCTTCTCCAGGCTGAACACCGCCAGCTCCCTCAGATGGTCCTCACAGGAATTGTGCTCCAAACCCTTCCCCAGCTCCATTCCATTCTCTGGACACACTCCAGCCCCTCAGGGTCTTTCTTGCAGTGAGGGGCCCAAAACTGATCTCAGAATTTCAGGTGTGGCCTCACCAGTGCCCAGTACAGGGGGACAGTCCCTGTCCTGGTTCTGCTGGCCACACTGTTCCTGATGCTGGCCAGGATGTCATTGCACTTCTTGACCACCTGGGCACACTGC
>NW_010253308.1:44234-48298 GCF_000690775.1 Eurypyga helias | reverse complement strand
TGCTTATTCCTGCATAATATTAGAATTCTAAATGCCAGATATGAGTGTTAATGTTTTCTCTAAAGAGAAGAATGTTCTCCTTTCTTTGAGGAATCCTTTGGAAATCATTCTGATTCTCTGTTTCTCTGGCAATTTACTAACCTCTGTGTCTGCCTTATACTGTGATATGGAAAACAGCGTTAAGAAATGCATACATATGACCCAGATTTTTCCATTCTACTTTTCACAGAACAGCCCTTATGTCAATAATTCGCTGAAAAATGATTTTTAAATAAGGGAGATGAGGCTGTAAGTACAGAATTTTATTACAGAGAAACTGGAGCTTTGTGAAATGTGCTGATGAGTGTTTTTACTGGGGGAGGAGGTTTTGTGTGTATACGCCAGGTATGTGAATGAGTTTTCACTGTAGAAAAAGGATTTTTATAATTTTTCTGTCAAAAGAAAATAGAAAGTAAGTAGCACAAGTTTGAAGTAGTTACTTCTTCAAGTATCAGCATAACTTGTTTCCTAATCAGCAGTTGACCATAACATTACTGTCTTCCAACTAAATGACAAACATTCCCTGATATTAAAGACAACTATTTCAAAAAGCTAAATGCTTATAGTTAACTTATAAAATAAATTTGGTAAGATATTTGTGATCTACTGTTACTTCTTTAGGAAAGTAGCAAACTCAACAGAAGTTTAACTAACACGTCTATATATACTGATACTCCATTTACCCAAAATAGAAGTATTTTCTTTATCCAGTCAGCCAACTACATTATCTTTGCTGAAAGAAAAGTATCATAGCTATTTTATATAAAAATGTACTAGATATAAATCACCTAGATTCCCATTCATCATCATACTGATTTTTATGGTCCAAAGAGAATGATGATGAAAATGATGCCGTAGCCTGGTAGAGAACATATTCACCTGAGAGATGTAGGCCCCAGGCTTTGCTTTAATGAACACTGGTGTTTTGAACAAAATGGGGCAGCTTTAACAGCACAGACTGAGGAAACTAAAAAAGCTTTAAATAGGTTTTCATACATTCTTCTCTTCACCCTTGGATCACAAGGAAAAAATGGGTTTTTACTATTCTTGGTATTGCTGTATCAGCTAGAATTGCTAGTAATGAGAGAGATATTTACTGTGTTAGGCTCTGAAACAATAACTCCTGCCTTAGAAAGCTAACCTAGACTTTCGTATGCTATGGTAGATTTAAAAAAAATCAGTTTTATGAAACCAAACAATAAAATATTCTAGAGAGTGTCACACAATATTGGGAATAGCTATAGAGTGTTAAAATGAGAGACTAGACAATAAATATATATATAATGAGTTGACTTCAGCTTGACACACTCCATCATGTGCCTGTTGATTGCTGCAGTTAGTGCTGAACATGTCAAACTTCTCTCAAGTTGACTTTCCCATGGAAGGTTTGATAATTAATTTGGTTCTCTCTTACTGGCTCTGTTTTTAGCACTTACTCTTCGTTTGACACTTGGTGTTATTTCTTTTTGCCTATCAATACATCTCACCATAATGCTGTTCTTAAAGGCATTGCAACCTTTCAAAAGTCACAACTGTTCTATTTTTGTTGTTGTTGTTTTCTCCATGTCTGACTAAATTTCAAAATCATCAAGATAATGCTTCCCTTTGCTATTAAAAATATAATACACTTATATTTGAATCAAATGTAAATATATTACAGTATTACAATATTATAGTTTGTGTATACATAGTATATATGTAGTGAACCAAACATAAGCTCCCAAATATCTATTTTTAGCCTTGGTTTTCTTAAAATTAATTTTGAAGTTATTCCAGAACCTGCCCTAATAGCTAGATGACATTTAAATGGTACCTAGATTTTGACCTTTTCTCCTGGACAAGGAGAATTTTCAGTGAGTGGTCTTCTGAATAACTGAGAAAATAAATGGGTAGATGAAAAGATAAGTGTAGTGCAATTTTCCTGCTTTGTGCATAGTCTTCATAGCATAATATCCGGTATATGGATGGCTAGGCTAATTCAGTAATATGACAATTTTTTTTTTTTTCCTGGCAAATATATATGACTCTGTTAGGATGATGCCTACCTAATTTAAATGGCAGATTCTCTACTAAAATGTAGGACATGCCAGTTTGAAGGATTTTCTTGTAGTATTAGTGAGAAAAATCTTCTCCTTGCTGCTCCTGAGTACTAAATTATGGACATCATGTCTATATTTCTTAATAGAATGCTTTTCAGACATCAGTTCCTAGTTGCTGAAGCACTGTTACTTTTTACCATAGCAGAATTAGTCTCCAAGAAGACTTTCAGTTAATAGTTGAGGTCCCATCCACATAGGCAGGCAATCCAAATCTGGATTTATGTGCATATAATACTCCTGTCATTCTGTGTCATTTAATTTTTGAAATGTAAACAAGATACACGTGTATGACTAAGTCAACACATAACTTTACAAGAGATGTCAAATTATGAAAATAATTTAAGTCATTAAAAACAAAGTGAATTTTAAATGTTAAGCAAGGTTTTCATTATGAGTCGGTCATTCTAAATAAACTGTATTAGTCTGAGACAATTTAATACCAAACAAGCTGAAAATGTCTCTGGGTTTTGCATAATAATATGCAGTATATTGTTAACATTTAAATTATTTTCATTCTTCTGTCCTGATGAGTTTGTGACCGTTCAACTTGGGAAAGGGAATTTAATGGTATGGTTGCACACTAGAAACCAGCTATTAATAATTGCCTGACCTATAGAGCTTCCACGGGAGGGGACCTTGCTGCAGTTCTTGGGTGTATCTGCCAGTAGTTTTACCTGAAGGAATGCTTCATTGTCAGGCCCAAGCTAACACAGCAAATGAAAGTCTGAGGCACTATCTCCCTTCTTTCTAGTGCCCAGAAACAAAATAATTAAGAAATACATGCCACAGAAATATTACCACTGGAATATGAGCAATCATCAACAAGTCACAAGAGATTTTACAATTTAATTAAATATGCCAGTTCTAAATGGCATCATAAACTGGTGCTTGAGATGCCAACTTTTTACAGAAAACTTGTGTGATTATTGGTCTTGTGATCAAAATCATGTGGTTAGTAGATACTAGAAGTTCACAAAAATTTTTCCAGTACTGTATGAGTTTTTACCTATATACAGATTCTGTTGTTTCTTAGTTGCAGTAGCAAGACATTGCTTTGCAATGCCAATGTACCTAATTAAAAAATGTTGGTTATTTGTGTATTCACAGATGAAAAAACAAGATTTTTTAATGAATTGACACTTAACATCCACCTCATGCATGGTAATACTCTTTCACAACAATAGAGCAATAAAATGTCGCTTTTTTTGTCATGTGTAAACTTTACTCTTCTCCCTAAACACACATCTTTTTGAGTGGTGCATGGAAAGTAGAGAATAAAAATAATTCAGGAAGTAATTAGAACTGTTAAAGCACTAGGTATGAAATGGCTGTCACACTTCACTTTCACAACTTCAAACATAATTATTGCTGCTTAATGGTTGACAGGGTAAAGTCAATTTTTATAGTCTAAATTTTAAGAGTGGATGATGGCAGCAATAAATAGCTGTCAGCAACAGCTTTCAAATACTAAAAAAAAAATCCACCTGTATCTGGTCAAAGTGATAAAAGCACATGAAAGTTCACAAATTAACTGACTTTAAAAGGATTTTTTTGTCAAAACTGCTGGATTTCACAATTTATTTATCCGTTTGAATGATATTTGTAGCTACAGATTAGCAACTATTATTACAGAAAATCAAGTCAGAGATGAGGAGAAGGACAAGTACATATTTTTTATCTGTAATTTGTCAGGCTGCCTGTATTTTTGGATAGTATATGCTGGACTTGGTAGTAAAGTACCTCATCTTGTGTTGATGAGGCAAGAAGAAGCATTCATCTTTGGGCTATAAGCCTAGCTCAGATTTGTCATCAATAAAAATATTTAGGGTACTAATATTTTAATGCATTTAAACTTAAATACTATTGCTTTAAGTTATCACAGAACGGTTTGGGTTGGAAGGGACCTTACAGACCATCTAGTTCCAA
>NW_010253308.1:30855-43834 GCF_000690775.1 Eurypyga helias | reverse complement strand
TCGCTCCAAGTGGTCTATATCCTTCTGATGTTGAGGGCTCCACAGCTGGACGCAGCACTCCAGGTGGGGTCTCACCAGAGCAGAGTACAGGGGCAGAATCCCCTCCCTCGCCCTGCTGGCCACACTTCTCCTGATCCAGCCCAGGATACGGTTGGCTTTCTGGGCTGCCAGCGCACACTGCTGAGTCACGACCAGCTTTTTATCTACCATTACCCTCAAATACTGCTTCTGAGGGCTGTTCTCCATCCATTGTCCACCCAGCCTGTACTTGTGCTTGGGATTGCCCCCACCCATGTGCAGGACCTTGCCCTTGGCCTTGTTGAACTCCATGAGGTTGGCACGGTCCCACCTCTCACACCTGTCCAGGTCCCCCTGGATGGCATCCCTTCCCTCCAGCATGTTGACTGCCCGACACAGCTTGGTGTTGTCAGAAAACTTGCTGAGGGTGCACTCAATTTCACTGTACATCCAGTCAGTCCCTTATCCACTGAGTGGTCCATCTGTCAACTCCATGCCTCTCCATTTTAGAGAGAAAGATGTCGTGCAGGACAATGTCAAATGCTTTGCGTAAGTCCAGTTCTATATGAGTGGTAGGACCCCATAAGACCTGCTGTGGTCTCCCACCTGCACCTACTTAATTGCTGCTATTTTGGACTACTGTTTTCTCCTACTCCTCTGCAAATAAAACTATTATAGCTATAACACTCCCCCCCAAAAAATATGAACAGTGAAAGTTTCACAAGACCTCGACTAAGCTTTCCTACAGGTTACCAGCTCAGCATTTGGCTCACATAAATGACAGATTATACCATCTCATCAGAAGGGAATAATATTTTACCTCCCCGTTTGCCCCTTCAATTTTAGACAAAGGGTGTATTTTCTATTGGGCCATGAAAGGTGTCTATGCCACACCATTGTTCCCAGCTGAGTGCTATGATTCTCTTTAGTTACTGTTTTGGATCCTCAAAGGACAGAACCTTGTTTCTCCAAACTAAAACCATCTTGGCCTGTAACAGAAGAGCTGCTAAGTGACCAGTCAGACAGAGATGAGACATAGCATTTCATCCGTTCACCATGGTGAACTGTGCATCTCCCACATCCAAGGAGCCTGGGAGTTTTGAATGTTTTCTGTGCCTCAGATGCATGCTGAACTGTTTCAAATCTTTCTTTTAAAAATCAAATAGCTTTTCTTTCACTATATTTTTTTTTTCCCCAACAAATATCTCCAAACTTGTTTCCATAGCACTGCCTTCCCTTAAAAAGAAACTGCTTATCAATCCTGTTATCAAAGTAACTGTACATTTAATGAGAAGGGTACACAGGTTGGCTCTCTATAGCTTGGATCTGAGCTTTTCTCCAAAGATTTCAGTAAAGATCCCTTCCCATGCTTTGCACACTGCAAGACTCCAGCCTGGGCAGCTTTGGAAAACTGCTCTTGAAAGCTATGTTCCTCATAATTCAGATCAAGCCCTTGCAGACAAATGGGCAGGGAGTACAAACCTTGTGTTGCAAATATTCAGCTGCCCAGTGTCGTGGTTTAGCCTTATCTGGCAATTAAGTACCACTCAGTTACTCACTCCTGGATCGTAAGAGAAAAAAAAAAAAAAAACCCAAAAAAAAATAAACCAAGGAAATCTTGTAAAAGTTAAGAACTATTTAATTATATCAATGAAACTTATAGTGATACTAACAATACTACTACTGCTATGTAATTAAAACAATAGAAAATATGATACAGTAGCTGACCAACTGTGGACCAACACAGCCAGATTCCAAACCAGCAAACAAAATCCAAGTGGAGAGAAAAAAAAATCCCAACCCTGAGAGTGGGGAGAAAAACCCCTCCAAGCCTGAGTGCCCGAGAGCAGGGAGAAAGAAAATGCCAAACCCCAACACCCTAACAAAAGAGCCTGCGCACAGCTATCAGCTAGCCCCAAAAGCCTTAATATCCTCCCACCCTCCACCCCCTGGCCACTTTCGTGCCTTCCAAACTGTGCATCCATCCACTGAGCCCCAAAAGCTTTTTTTTTGTTGTTGTTGATAATCAAGGAAGACATTTTATTTAAACAAAACCACTGTAACTTTGGAACAACAGCTCAATTTCTCTGGACTTAAATTAGTATGTTAAATAGAGAAAATGTAAGCAGTCAGAGAAACAAAATGGAACTGAAGAGGCTCATACCCACATGAACATTGAGTCTGAGCAATGCTAGCAGCATCACAGGGAGCAGACGAAGAAGCAGGGCAATGAAGGGGGTGTAAAGGCACTGGTTCCTTCTGTATGATGAATCTGTAAGGGAGAAAACCAGATGTGTTTCTCTTCACTGATGCACAGTTTAAGAGAAGATCTGTACCCACAGGCTACCCACTTTCTTGTTGGGTGGGAGACCTCAGGGCTTCTGCACAGCATAACTGAAGTGGAAGGTTTACATTTAGAACGTTAAAGACTTACCCAGGTGTTTCAGTCAATTAACATTGTGGTTAAGCTATCCTGAAGGGAAGAGGTGAGGTTGAAATCTCACCTTTCTTGGCTAGTTCTCTTAACAACTAAAATACTGCATAAAAGTAGAGTGCCCTTCTTAAGTTGTGGTAGTTTACTTCAGTATTCCTTTATTTATATCTTCGAAGTTTTCTAGGGTTTTTGCAATTGCTCATAAGCTGGATTTGATACTGCTCTATTTTGTCTCATGTTGTGCTTCCTTCCCGTATTTAGGCAAGGTTGGTTGAAGAATGAGTAGCTACTGTGTTGCTCATTCTGCTTTCTTCACTCTGTGATCTCCAGCTTTGTTGCTGTTCTGTTCTGTGCATATTTGGAGTATTTCAGTTACTTAAGCCTTATTTTCTCTTGATGGATAACTTTAATCCAAGTTATGAAAGGATTTGAATAATTATCCTAGAATAACTGTGTTTGAGCTACAGAATTGCCACAATAGTTTATCTCAAACTGTTTTCAAAATGGATCATGTTAAACCAGATGTGGCACTTTTATCTTGAAACAAGAGTATTCAAAGATGAATTATTCAGGGATTGCTGTTCTGGAAAAAAACTATTCTTGAGTAAGTATTTCTGAGAAGCTGGCATGTAGAAAAGTTTTTCTGCTGATGTTCTCCACAATTCACTCACATTTAGTGTAAGAGCAGTCTGGAAGCAGAGGTGAAAAGAACCACAAATCTCACTTGAGGTGCCATGTGGGTTGTTTTTCCTGTAAGGAGGTTAGATGTTCCTTTATAGCCATTAAAAGTTTATTAAAATGCATGATTTATCCATTATAAATCAGAAAAAGTCTATTAATATTAAAAATAAAATGAGAGTTATATCCACACATTTCCCCCAAAAAACCACAAACACCAAAAAAAGTACACTTAAACGTAAATATTTAGAAAGAGCAGGAGAATATTTTTTATAGTATGCTGAGTATGGATAGAACTATTAAAAAGTGGATCAATAATGAGACCTTCTGCCTAGAAATCCAGCCAGTTCCAAACATTGCTGGCATAGCTCCATGACATCGTGGTGCAGCTGACATTTCCTGACCTTGCATACTTTGAAGTCAAATTGTATGGCCTTCACACAATAGTTCTGGGAAGAATGAAAATAACTCATAAATATTTCAAGGGTACTGACAGTGGGGAAGGAGAATCCCTTAGAATAAACACAGTGGTACAACTGTGTTAATAGAATGAAATTAAGGAAAAGGTGAAATGTAGGTGGAGTATCATGAGAAAATTCCTGTTTGTAAGATACTAAGCTATGTTTGGATTCAAAATAATTTCCCAAGAGAAGTGGGGATAACACTTTTACTGGAATCTTTTCACGCTGGTGGATTATTTTTTCAGTACGTTAATGTTTGTCTAGTTTATGCATGAGGTATTCTTGTTTCCGTTACATACGGGGAAACTGATAGAGGGAGTTCCACAGGTGTATAGAATATGAAGAAGTGAACAAGCATAAACTGATGTTCTAAAAGAATATTCACTCCTGACTGCAGCTTTAAAGATGTTCCTGTGGTCTTTGTAGTCAGCTCTAGCTGTGCTTTAGCTCTTCAGCCCCTTAGGATATTCTTACTGCAGGATCCTCTCAAAATTACGTCTTTCTTTACCAAGGTATGTGCAGTGTTAGTACATCTGTGTAATTTTGGCAGTGCAGCTCAGCAGACTTTTGCCAAGTAGTAGCTTTCAAGATAACTCCCTATTGGTCTTCTCTGGAAGCAATTGATCAGTAGCTTGGCTTCAAAAAACTATTTTTCAAAGATATTTTCTCCTTAAATAAGCTTTTCATAGCTTATAACCATTTTCATTCTGCTGTAAATTATAGGACATATATTTTTGGAGGAAAATAATTTTTTCCAGTACTAGGAAGTTAATAAGTGCTGATCTCAGCCAGCAGAGCCAAAGGTGTCCATGAAACATGCCAGGTGGATAAGCTGCTTTGCTATTAAAGATGAATCATCACTTGTTTGCATTTATTTCACTCACCTCTTAAAATTGTAACCCTGAAGATTAAGAAGAAATAGATTAGGAATTAGTTTTTAAAAAATATTCTCCTCCATTACGACAACTTCTGAAATTGTACTGCAGACCCTTATCCTTCCTTGCAGAAGGAGCTCAATTTTCTCCGTGCCCTCGGTATTGCAGCATGTTATTTCAGGTGGTCCTCTCCAGGTAGGAGCTGTGAGTGAAATTCTCAGTACAGACATTAATCTTCTTTTGGAGAGTTTACCTGCAAGGTCACAAAATGTTAACAACATTTTCCATTGAAACAGCATAAACCTTTAGCTGAGGAACATGAACAGTAATATTAATCACCAAAAGTCTCCTCTGTCTTTGCAAATGGTATGGTTCCTTCTACATATGGTATTAGATCAGTGGACCCTGCAAACAAGTGCGGAATAACTTGATATTACAATTACAGTGAATTGAATATGTGTAGGATACATCACATCAACTCTGCCTACAAATTAGGTCCCAATAACTTTTTTCTTAATTTTTTAGATACAATTCAGTATATATCAGCCAGGAAGAAAAGAGGAAATAGCTGATGTACAAAATTGCTGACTTTCTTTTCTTGCTACTTTTACATATGTGAGTGGTGACATATTGCAGTAACCAATTAATTGAACAGCATTGTTCGGTTTTGGATGAAGAAAAAAGTCACAATGCTCGTCCAGGATTGCACAGTTTCTATATTCAAGTTTAAGAAATGTACTGAGTATGCTGTAGTAGATTTATGATGTCTAGCTATTGCTGTGGCTTAGCATTATTGCAGAAAGGGGAAGGAAGCAAATATGGTCATTTTGCAAAAACTGTTAACATGTGGATTGCAACTATTTTGTTATGATTGTAATGCCTGTATTAAACTAAGGATTAGACATCTTTTTGATAAAGATTGAAGTCTTTCATCTGCAACATTGAAATGCTCAGTTTCAACCTGCCATAGGGATGGAAAGGGAACACACAGTTTGGGGCATATAGCTGGGGAATACTCACCACAAAAATTGCCTGCTCTGGAAATCTAGTACAGGTATATTACAAATCTGTCCTCCTTCTTTCACAACCAAGATGTGACACACAAGTCAAAAGAGCCTAAAAATGGACTTCAAGTAGTGTTTCAATGCACATGGTCTGGAGCCACTTGTATGTATAAAGTTAGTGTTAATGTGTCTGAACTGTTGAATTATAGAAGCAGAAAGCTTGCTTTTTAGTCAGACTTAAATCACTGAAACTAGTTCTGTCTAGAATAGTACATAAACTTTAACGTTATCACAGTTTTCCCTGGGCTTTAGTAAAGATTAGTGGCAACTGATCATCTGCTCCAAATTTATATGTATTTAATCAGAGTGGCTCTGTACTGATAACTACAAAGAAGTTCTGTGTTAACTCTGGCCTTAGTACATTTCTGTAGATATTGCCAAAATACACGTACTGAAAATGTGTGCTTATCTGCTGAGAGTTTAGGAAATTTCCGTAACCTTTTTTTTTGGTAGTTTTAGGTTCATTTGTGTATTTCTGAATTTTACATTTTCTTGCACTCTGGTTTGTAAATAAACCCTTATGTTTTCTCTCTAGATAAATAAAGCTGATTTGAACTTCCTTACTCTTGAAGTCCAGAATATTGCTAATTAAATTGTAAAACCGGTATTTCATACATAGCTGTATTTATGTTACACTTTTTCAAATTCAACTCTCAGGTACCATTTACCCTGCCAAAATAAAAAATTAATTTTTAAATGGGACTATGAATGTTAGAGAGCATTAAACATTGGTTCAATTATAGTGAAAGATTAAACTTCTGTGGCTATGAATGCGAACAGAATTAGTTTGGCAAGGAGTAGTTTTGAAAATCTATGCTATATACTATATACCTAATTTCCAGTGATTTTCAGTAGGTGTTGGTTTTTTATGCTCTGCAGATGTCATAAAATCATTTAAAGAATGCATCTAAACTGGTATTGGAATATCCTTGATTCACAAGGATGTTGCATTGAACTTCAGAAATTAGCAAATTGCTCACTGAGAGTCTGTGTCATGGATTTAACAAGTAGTATATGCATCTAACTTTTTAGACTTTGGTATTACTAGATAGAATAAATCACTAAAATGTGGTAAAATTCAGGTTAACCTGGAGGCTGATAATCTGTAACACTTTCCCCTTTTGACTGCTTTTGTATCATGGTTTTACTAGCCCTGTGGTTTGAATAGAAAAAACAACATACTTTTAACATCCTTTCAAAATCTGAATTCAAACTTTTCTACAGAATTCTGGTTTGATGATAACTAATATTTTAATAGTGTCATTAGTTGCATAAAGTCTTCTGCCAGTTCTGAGTAAGAAATGACACTGTTAATCCAGAAAAGGCTGCCTGGGAATTATTATCATGGAACCATGAGAAGAGAACATAAGTAGGATGTAAAACTTGTATGCAGGTCGAAGCAATGTTGTAAAAATGGTGTATAAAAACAGATATATCAGAAATATAAGGATTCAAAGAAAATAGTGGTTAGTAAGTGTTTTAATGATGTTAATCAATGAATTTTTCTGCAAATAAATACTTTCCAAAAATTGGGGAAATGTAAAGGCACTTTTTTTGTCAAAAAGTCAAACAACTTTTAAATAAAAAGTGCTGTAAAAAAAGGGTCTATTCCCAAACTAGGAAATATCTGTGTAGCTCGTGTATTGGTGAAAGGGAACACTGAAATAATCAGGAATACCTCTGGAATATGAATGCTTCAGGAAGAGCCAGAATGGTCTCCAGGGATTGCAGCAGCAAAAGCAATTTAGCAGAACTCTCAGGTATGTGTTGGGAATGACCCATTCCTAGGTTTATTCTGGAATGAGGAAGTAAAAACTAAGTCATTCGCAGACCTTTTCTAACACGCTTCTTCTGGTACTGAGTTGATGCTGAGCCAAATATTTTCCTTGGAATATCTTTGGGGAGGAAGAACTGGAAATTATAGTGACAGATATTTTAGAGAAAGGGGGCTGATATTTTTTTTTTTAATCTGTGAAAAATCCACTTTATCATAAGAAACTGTCCTTCACCACCTGACTAAAGGCAATCCATCGGTTTGGATAATTCTTATAATACAGATCAGACAGTTGTAATAGTATGCGTAACTTAAACCTTTTGCTCTTTTGTATTTTTATGAGTAATGTGGCCTTCCTAACTCCATACATAATGTGATACTGTGAAAGTAATTTACAATGAAACTGTTAGTTTCAAGGTGTTGTTTTAGCCTTTTCTGGTTTTGTTTGTCCTGACTCATTAATAGTTAGCTTTTTATAATGAGATTTTCATCAGAACAGTACAGGTTTGTTCTTAAGTACTCCTCCAGTACTTGGATTTCCCACCGTATTGTTGCAGTGTTTGTTGATAATGGACTGTTTTGGTATCCCTTTGGATACCTTCCCTTTGGAGGGAAGGGGAGTTTGTGATCAAGGTATAGCATGTGTGCCTTAATGACTTTATACTTTTTGCTTTTAAAATACTGCAGGATGTTTTAAGCCAATAGGATTGTACGACTGAGCAGGGGAAAATTTCAGATTATAAGACTTGTAAAGCTAATAAATAATTCAGTTAAATAAAGGAAACATGTTTTTTTCCCCTGGTAATATTCTCCAAAGTCATTCTGGGAGAATGTAGCAGCCAAACTTCCTCTCACTTCAAGGATGTTCAGGACTGTGATTTGGTTTCTCATGGACACTGCGTAGATAAGAATTTGTTGTCAAATAAATCGCTGAGGTGTCTGCTTTGTCAGTGTTGTCTGTGAACTTGCCGGAGCAGTAAAGCAAAGCTCTTTGGGGATGTACAGAATGTGAGTAAAGAAGAAAAATTCTTTAGGGAAGGAGAGAAGCTGAAGCAGGAAGCAAGAAAACCCTGATTACTTAGTAAATATGAACTTTATCAGTGTTTCACTAGAATGTGACAAAACCAGATATCTCAACTGAATTTATTTTTAAAAGTGTAAATTTACAGTAAGAGGAATTAGATGAATATACAATGAAATTGAATGCCCACCTGGATGTTCTGTATGGATTAAAGGTGAATTATGTAAAGCACTTTTTTGACCAATACTCACATGCAATGATTCCTACTCTTGGAAAGTTATGGTAACTATTTTGTTTACTGTTTAATTACTGTTATTAGCTGAGCATTCCTGTTTTTCGTTATGATTTCATTGTCCTTAAGCCAAGATTTCAAGTCCTTACAATTATATTTTTAAAGGATCTTGAGACATATATGTTTACTATCTAAACTTTAATTGATATAATTGAACCAGTAACTGAGCCAAAATTCCTGTTAATTTCACTAAGAAGAAAGGTACAGCAATTAAAATCAAAGTAAATGTTTCAATGAAATATACGTAAGCAAGCCCAGAATGATTTATGTTCACAGCAATGATGAATTATATGTCAAATTAAATTATTCGATTTACATCAGGTATTTTATTTACAATATAATTCTCAAAATAAATACTTTTCTTGCAGAAAGCAAAGAGGATTTTTCAGCAGTTTGCATGGAGTTAAACCCACAGCTATTAAAAACAGTGAGGAATTTGATATTAACTTTGTTAACAAGTAAGCGAAGCTAAAGGGGGTTTTGAAATCCTCTAATTTCAGTCTGAAAATCAGTTATACAGAAGTGTATGAATTGTGGCAGATGTGGATGGAATAGTTTAAGATACTAAACTCCATTTCCCTGTTCTGTAATTCTTGCCTGATTCATGAGCACTGAGTTTCTAATAGGACTATTACAGCACTAAATCTTTTTCAGACAGACTTAAAAAAACCCCAACAAATAGCTAATGGCAAACTGAAGATAGGCTTAAGTTTTTTGGGTTTTTTTTTTTTTTCCTACTTTGTGTAGTCTTTTTGAAGTGCTATAGCTACTAACAAAAATATTCAAATTTATCTTTTCAAGCATCAAAACCAAGTAAAATCTGAATATTTACCAAGCCTTTTTCAACACTTTCCATCTGGACCTACCTTGCAGCTCCCTGCTTTCTTGAATTAATGATTTTCAGAGTAGTGGCTCCTGTCAGTCACTCCAGTGCTTCTGTTTATGGGCATGCTGATATGTAACAGTGGGCAGCCGATATGGAAATTGTCAAAGCAGGAAGGAGGTCTGCAGTGAAGTTTTAAAAGTAACTAAAAAAAGTTAAAAAAAAAATTACAGGAAGGTTAAGATTCTCTTAAAAACCAGGCTTGTGTTTGGCTAACCTTTTTCTGTACTTGCCCCTGAGTCCTGTAAATAGTAAGCATTAGAATAATGTAGTTAGCAAACATGACCATCATAGTAGTATTTAGATGAAAAATTTTTTGAGAAACAGATGGTATTTCTGCATGTCTAGTGTTGTGGTTTAGCCTTATCTGGCAATTAAGTACCACACAGCTACTCACTTCTGGGTTGGAGGAAGAAAAAAACAACCAAGGAAAGCCTGTAAAAATTGAGATGAGAACTATTTAATAATATAAATAAAACTTATAGGGATACTAACAGTACTACTACTACTGAGTAATTAAACCAATAGAAAATAGAACATCTCACCACCTGTGGGATGACACAGCCAGATTCCAAAACAGCAAGAAAAATCTGAATTGCAGTACTGAATACAATATTCATTATATTTTCAGCAACCACTGGTTCATTTTGCATTAGAGGTCCAAAAAACCTAACAGCAAAGCAAAAGTCAACATGATATGAATCACATTAAAAGGTCAAAGAAAGAAGCTCATGTGTATTATTTTCTATAAGCAAGTATTGCAGGAAGGTATTTAAGTTGTGCTCACTACTTTTCAGAGCAGAGTGCGATGAAAAAATGGGTTAACCTACTAAAAGTATCTAAATGTTGTTTGAAGAAAGTAAAAGCTCATGAGCCTCTTTCCTAAATAATTTTTTTCATAATTCTGAGTCTTTCCTTTATGCATTTAGACTTTTTTTTTTTTTAAAATCGGGGAAAATACATATTTTTATTACAAAAGTGGATGTTCAGTACTGGCTTGATTACAACTAATTTTGGAAAAGCAGCTTAATGCATTTAATTTTTTACACATTCCCAGTGAAAATCCAGACTTCAATGCATTCAGTCTGCTACGTGAAAATAACTGGCTGAAGCACAGGAAACCAGTTTTCTGCTAGGTTATTTTTGCAATGTAATCTTTATCTCATTTTACAGTCCGTAGTCTGGAAAATTCTTACAGATCATGGAGAACTTGCAAGAGCAGGTACCTTTTGATCAGACACTTTACTAACCTGAAAAGAGAGGAAGAAAAAGCTAGTGGCAAGACAAGAATATAAAAATATTACAAATCTTCCACTTTAATTCACAGCAAAGTGAAATAAAATTGAACCACATTTACTTTACGCAAACATTATGTTTAACAAATACCAGTGAGATTCTAGGTCATGCTTGGTATTTATGCTATGCACGATGAATAGGTACTAAACCACACACACACATAATAAATCATCTGCTTAAATAGTTTTATTGATCCATTTGATCAATAGAAAATTATTTGTATAAATATATGAATACACGTGAATTGCCTATGCTATTTTCACTTCTAATTTAAAAAAAAGCCCTAATAAGAAGACAAGTTGTTTCCTGTAAAGGAGATTCTTATTTTCTACATTATTTAATGAAGCTGTGGCCTGTGGAACACTAGTAACAAGTGTTGATTTCTTCTGTGTCACTGTGGTGCCATTTTCTCCTTAATGTAGTATTTTTGAGACACCAGCAATTTGTTTTCAAAGATTTAAATAGAAATAACCGTTTAACACTATTCATAGGAAGAAATGGATCTTACAATAAGTGATACAGGTCTGATATTATTTTAAAATGTTAGGAAAATGTATTAATTACTGGAAGAAAATTCCATAGTAAAAATTGTGTCACGTTGTTAGTTTCTTTTTTGTGTAATGGTAGGTGAAAGTAGTTGGAAAAAGTACTGCAGTGAGGTCTTCGTAGGAGACCTTGAATATATTTTTAGATAAAGAATTGTATTCCTGAAGTGAGGACAGTATTTTTAGAAGGTTATCTGTGGTAGGTTGACCCTGGCCAGCACCCACACAGCTGCTTGCTCACTTACCCCACTCCACCCCTGCCTCAGCAGCACAGGGGAGAGACTACAAAGAGCAAAACTCAGAAAAATTATGAGATAAAGACAGTTTAATAAGTGAAGGAAAGAGGGGAGAAAAACCCAACAAGTGGTGGAAAGGCGATCAGTCACCACCTCCCGCATGCAGAGTGCCATCCATGTTGAGACAGAGCTCCTCCTTCCCTCTGAAAGGGGGATTCTTCCGTCTTGTTTTGTGTTCTCCACACTCTCTTGCGTGATGTGGCAAAGTAAATGTCACTCCATAGTTTTCAAAAACACCAGGAAACTTCGCTTCATGTTACAACATCTCTTCTTCTCCTCTAATGTGCTCTTTCTGTACTACAATAAAACATTTTCTGCCTAAGGCTTTGAGTCAGGGGAGATGGACAGTCAAAAGCCTTTGAGTCTTTTACATTTAGAGCCATTCCATGTGCAAACGTACCAGGAATTAATGTGTTCCATTTCTGGAGTCCCAGCGGGTTTCTTAAAGACTTAACAGAAACTGTCAGAGTGAAATTACCTTCAGTGAAATTACCTGCAAATGAAGAAGGGTTGCGTTGGAGAGTGGGCCAATGGCAGATTCGAGGGATCCGTCTGTGGAGGGTCTTTGAAACTTCATCAGTTTCATTGTGAACGGTTTGGCTTCATCACAAGATTCAGGGTTTTTCTGTTGCTGGAAAGTAGGGTCTGATAAATACAATGCATTACATCTGCTTATCGTTCTGCTTAGTGAGATCCTGATTTCTGTTTTACCTGTTTAAAAACCTGATTGAATGGAACCTATTAAAATACATTTTAGTACTAATTAAAAGGTAAACAGTGCATGATTTTGAAAACTACTCTGGAAACAGAGTAACAGACAGCGACTGAACAAAGATGGAAATCTTTGGAAATGACTCTGTTCATCTTTGTACATTGGATGTAAAAAGAGCCTTATTCTAGGCTGATGTAAATTGATTGAAGTTACGCCTCTCTTGTACTAGCTACAGATTTGATATGGGGTTATGTTTGTACAGTTTAGATACTCTGTTCCTCTTCCTAACACTCAGCTTCAACAGTCTCATCTGTCTCTAACATGCAGAGGTCAGAATTCAGCCCACTGGAAGAGATCCACCTTCCTGCAGATAGCTCTAGGCAAGTCCAGCATACAGGTAGCACTGAATGTCTCTCCTTGAGTTGAAGGGTCTGGCCATACTTTGGGATGCCCTTTCCATGGGAAGGCCTGGGACTGGGCTTCCCTACTGCTGCTTCCCTCCCAGAGAAAGGATGTGGAAGGGAAGGTTTCTGCTTCTGTGAGGAACAGTGCTGCCCGGCTCCTCCCTGCTGGACCATCCAGAAATGGCAGCAAAAGGTAGCTGTCTGCATTTCCAAAGCTCTGCTATTT
>NW_010253308.1:0-30824 GCF_000690775.1 Eurypyga helias | reverse complement strand
CTACCTACACCTGGAAGTAGGACAACTGTCCCATATAGTGATACTGCATGGTAACCCACAGCAGTTTTCAGAGGGCACATAACGTGTATTTATGTGCTCCCTTGCTCAGTTACTTGGTTGTAGCACTTCATATCTAAAGAGTAAATCACAGTTGATCAGAATATCTAGAACTTCAATATATTTCTGTGGGAAAAATATTTTCCAGCTCTAGCTATTTTAAAGAGCAACTTCCGTTTTAACAGTTTGAAAGTTAAGAGACATACTGTGAGTTTTTCCAACGTTTGTGAACATTCAGGTTAGTGGCAGGTTAGAGCATTCTGTCCCCCTAGATGAACTTAAAATTTTTCTGTCTTCTTTTATTTATATAACCTGAACAACTGTATCAGTTAATCTCTATTCAGGAAAACACTTAGTTATATGCTAGAAATTGCTCTCCAGAACAGCATTGTCAGCTACAGAAAAATGAATTCATAACATAAAAGGTTTGAAAACACCTTTATCATAGTACAGCACTAACTGTTGATGTGGACATAATGGGGAGGTATGCTTTAAGTTAAAATCTTAAGGTCATTAACAACATGTTAAAACTCCAGAAGTGGTTAATATTTTTAATTTCATCTTTTTGCCAGTTCTAACAACAGAGTATACTCTGATGATTAGGGTATCCCTGGAAAACTTAGTCTTTGACTACCAGCAGTATTTTTATTGGTTTTTGATAGTTTATTGAAAGCAGGAGTCAGTGATGGTACTTACTGACTGATTCATGTTTAGAGGCAAAGTGACTCTATTTTTTTTTTCTTTTTAAAGGTGAGAAAGGTACAAAAGTAATTGCTCTTTGTTGAACAGTATTTCCATGTTTGACCCTATTTCTGATTGTATTTAATTAATGAACTTATAGATTAGACAGGCATTGTGTATATATAGTGTATTTCCCAACTTTGCAAACCAAGACCTACACAGTACAGCAAAATATTTGTGAGCTGGTAACTTAGATTTATTTCTGACAACAAATAAGGTTTGTAGAAGTTATTAATTCTAAAATATCTGCTACCTCTTATATTAGAGCCAACTGATTTTTATAATTATACGTATGGTTCATAATTAATGCTGCCAAAGACGATGATATAATTTTAAATATATTACTTATGAATGGCTTCTGTTCTTTAGAGAACTTACTTTTTTCCCCTCTGCATGTTGAGATGTTTTACCTATGATTAAGTCCAGTCCATATTTCCCCAGCCCTTTTTGTATATATCGGACTCTCTTTTGAAAATCTGCAGCAATTTAAGCAACTGCACATGAAGCAGTTTGCAGTGCTTTAATTCTGAATTTGCATGTGTTTGAGATGCTGGGAGTGTTAGCATTTGCAGTGGTGCTGGGAATGAGTCAATCATAGAACCGTAGGATGGTTTGGGTTGGAAAGGACCTTAAAGATCATCTAGTTTCAACCCCCCTTTAAGACCAGATGTTCCTTTCTCTCACTGTATTAACCTAGATATTTTAGCACACAAAAACTGTTTGGAAGTGCCAGCTCTGCCGGAGAGACTGCTGAAACGCTGGCAGTTTGTAAATACTAGATATTTATGTGTGGCCAGTTTCACATTCATTGCTCACAAAGTGTGCAATCAGTTCTATCAGTTAGACTAAACATCTGCTTTTAGCTCTTCAGTTAAAGGGATGTATATATTTGTGTATCAGTACCCAAAAAATGTGTGGTTTCTGAATCCATATGTTATGTATAATTTAGAGATATTGTGCAGAAACTTGTACGAGACTGCCTTATTCCCTTTCATATTCAGAATATTAATTTCAGAACATTATCTGTTGGAAAAGTTGTGGCTTATTCAAGTGACATAGATTAGATAAAGGTCCAAGCACCAAAAAGGCAGATAAATTCTTTAATACTTACTATGACTTTATAAAATTGGATCAAAAAAGAGCTTCAAACTGGTGTGGATGGAAGAAGACCATTCCAACTTCCACTCTACCCCTACGGACCGCAAATTGTGCTGAAGCTGGACCACCCAGATGTCTCAGATGGTACTTCCTCATCCATCTGCTGAAAAACAGGGAAGGACTAGACATCTCAGCTGTGATGGATGAGCTTTTTGGATTCCCTGAACAATTTCTGACCTTAGAGCAAGATGTGATATTCTTCTGCCAAGATTCTGGTGTCTGTGTGACAGTGTGAAACGCACTCCAGTGCCATTAGCCAGCTGAGCGTGTGCGCCACACTCTGCACCTGCTTGAAAAGTCACTGAAGGTTGGGGGCTGGCAGTGGCTGGAGTACACACGTTGCCAGCGGTGTCACCTCTCGAGTGGTGAGGCTGAAAGCAGGGAGGCCAGGAAGCTTGAAGATGTTGGCATGAGTGCAGTGATGCTGAAAGTTTGAACAGATGCCTTCAGCAGGCGGTGGATTAGAATGTGAACACTGCCTTTGATAGCCAGCTGAGGAGTGATCAGCATCCTCTTTGAGATAAATATAGGTGGATGGAAAATGTTTTGGATGATGATGCCTATTTCTGTGACATTGTGATGCGTTTTTCCACACTAGTCTGAGTGAAATTGCCAGAATCCAGGGAGTTCTGGAGTTCTGGGAGTTCACCAATTGCCCTCTTGGGAGTTCAAATAGGATTTTAAACACTGCAATCTGCTCTAGATGAACCTGCCTTGGCAGGGCGGTTGGACTAGATGACCTCCAGAGGTCCCTGTCAACCCTGACCATTCTGTGTTCTGTGCTGGCATTGCAGATTTCACAGGTGATGCTGCACAGAAAGTAGGAAGGTAATTGTCACTTTTCTCTGGTCTCCCATAAAATGTACTAAAGAATAGACATCCCATTTACTGGAATGCGTGCAGTACCTTCCTAGGCCAGGAAGCTATGTGAGATTTTTGTTGTGCTTAGCCTCAGCATAAAGAAATAGGCTTGAGGTCTTCTCTGATGAAGGGTTGCTGATCACTTCCGATCAGACCAGCAGCTGGTAGAAAGCTTGTGCGAGCAAATTTAGCACAGACACTAGAATGGTGAGATGGAGCCCCATCTAAGAGGATGTGTTCAGAGTCTTGTGGTGGGAACAGGGCACAGGAGGTAGTCAAGGAGTGCACTTCACACTGTGCTATTGTGGGTGGCACATTAGAGGGACTGTCTTGTACAGTGTGTTCTAGCTGGGGGGGGCAAAGGCAGCTTGCAGGACAGATATGGCTGATGCATATCACTTGTCTTGATAAATTTAAGCCTGAATTGAGGCATGTCAAGGGCAATTTAGACATTACTGCTGAAGCTGATTGCAAAACTTCCACTCAGTACTGTGCGGGCCACACTTTGAGCTTGATTGCAGCTGTGTTATTTTTTTCTAATTTGAAAAGCCTATTTCTTCTTACTATTTCATATGTCAAGCTTATGTTCACATAATTTTTGCAGGTGAAATTTTCTATGCATGGATTCTATATGGAACATACACTAGCCCAGTGACTCCAGGAGACTGCATATTTCATAATAATCACTTGAGTGTGGATATAATGGCTCCTGGCAGTATGTTGTGTATGAAAATGCCTTCAGGACATAACAGGCATTTCTTATACCTAATTTGAGGGAGCTGCCTTTTTTTTTTTTTTTTCCTTAAAGATAATCACATTTATGACCCTCTTTCATTCACTTTGGCAACTTTTAGCTTTTGGTCTTTTTACACTGAGCGTGAAGCATAGAATTTACACTGAGCTGTGGAGTACAGAGCAATTATTTATTGGTAATCACACTGTGGAGAGCTAGGACTAGTGATCCAGTAGGTAAGGTATAATATTACCGGAGTGAGCATTATATGCTCATCAGTCTGATGACATATCTGACAAGTGCTTGCTGCTCAGGCAGTTTTAAATCAGATGAGGAGGGATCAGCCATGATGTTTATGTTGCTGAGTTGCCATCTTCTGGTTCCCCAGTTTTTCAGCATTTTTAACCTTTTAATGTCAGTATCTTTCCACTTGCTGCTAACTATCCCCAAAACCACAATTACACTTTTTTCTGTGTTTTACGCTTCTTACCTCACATGGCTTTTGGTTCACTTCTTTTCGGTCATCTCAGCAGTTTTCTCAGCAGACTGATGAGAGGTCACACAGCTATACTACCCCAAACTTGGCTTTGGATCATAGAAAGCAGTAGACCTTGTCTGACACCATGTGAATGGTGTCCTCAGATACTTTTCTTTCATGACTTGCTTTTTATCTGAAGCTTTTTAGAAAATATTAATATTTGCACTCATGGATTTAGCTACATCCACCTAAGATCAGATAGTATATAGAAACAGCAAAGATCAAATTAGTCTTGGCATGTGCAAGTCTTTACAGTATTTAGAGCAGTAACATATCATGATAAAAGACTGTGAATAATACTTAGGATTTCTGTTACATTTTTCTTTTCAAGGATGTATACAAGCATTAAATAACTAATCTCTGAACAAACAATATTTAAAATGAAATATAAAATATATTCCAGTGTTCTGAAGCCAAAGAACATTAGGCTACTGAATAAGAATTTTATGGAGAAAATTACTTGAGAGGGAGCTCCACAGTAAATCAGACACTATTACTTTCATTATTTACCATTTCCTGGCATAGAGAAGATCCTATTATAGACTAGAATCCCATCCTTCCACATGCTATACAAGCAAAAAGAAGTAATGGTGTGCCATCAAAGAATTTACAATCTAAACATAAAATGAGGGATGATAGGTAACAGAATTTTAGGATTTGGTGAGATGTGCTAGACTATAGCATGGGCAGCCTCCTGCTACATAAACTGCCTAACTTCAAAATGGCTTTTCATAGAATCATAGAATGGTTTGGGTTGGAAGGGACCTTAAAGATCATCTAGTTCCAACCCCCCTGCCATGGGCAGGGACACCTTCCACTAGACCAGGTTGATCAAAGCAGTTGGCCTTGAACATTTCCAAGGAGAGGGCATCCACAACTTCCAGTGCCTTACCACTGTGAAAATTTTTTTCCTGATAAATAATCTAAATCTACAGCCAGTAGTCTGTTTAACAATAAATCCCAAGTGGTTGAGATGCCTTCCTTCACTGAAAGACTGGCATTCTTCTTTCCGTGCTGGAAGAAATGTCAAATTAATTATCAGCAAAATAAATCACATTTTGCTGATATTTAGTTGAGTTTTTCTAAGTTAAAGCTCTGATTCTGCAGGCATTTGAACAGGTGTGTGCCTTGGGTCATGTGAGCAGTTATTATCTGACATGATGAACTGAGTCACAGAAACCTTGGCAGCTTTACCCTCTGAAAATACACTATTCTCCAGCAGGCTCTGAATCTACCACTATTAGGTCTCTGAAAGCACTTTGAAATAGTCTGTTACAATAAACACTTACACAGCAGTGTGTTACAGGTTGGATATCTAAGATATACAGAAATCCAGGCGACAGGTTTAAGGTTTGGACTTGGTTTCGGTGAATCCAAAGACTCAGCAAAAATGTTTCTTTTTGTTATTGTATAATTTCCCATCTGTCTTTGAACTTTCAGCTTGCTTTATACTCTCATGTTCAGGTCGCAGTCTATCTATGTACGGAGTAGCACAATAGTCACTTTACCAAAGAGTAGAGTGGAACAGTATGGACAGATAATATCCCTGCCTTCTCTCCTGAAGTGTGAAGAGGTATGTGATTAATAACTGCTGGCCCGCAGAGCTATGTCATGTCCCATGACGTAGGATGGTTTCCACCTAGAGGCCTTCATTATGGAGATCAGTGTATGATTGATGAAAAAGAGGAAAAAAAATCCAAAGCGTTAGGGAACAAACTTGCACATATAAGATGGTTTGAGTGTCTCTGACTCCATCTTGGCATGCAGAAATGGATTGTATAATCTCTCAGGATTTCTTTCATCCCTAGTTTTTATTATTCTGTTTTTTAAGAACTTATCAGTGCTGCTCTCTGCATCCAGGAACACAGCTTCCTAGCGGCCATGGTAAAGAGAGTTAACTCTTTCCTGACTGAATCCAGCACGTAGGAGAAGAGAAGTAGGATGCCAGGATTAGTACCTGTCTGCATGCACTGCTGTTTCTAAATAACACATAACACTGAAATAACATCTTGTCCACAACCAGTGGCTTCCTCTGTGCAGTTCTTTATTTGAGTTCATAAGAAGGGATTTGCAAGGGGGAAGAGAAAGGGACCAAACAAGGGCATAGGTAGAATTGAGATGGAGGCTAAAATAGAACTAGATGATCTTTAAGGTCCCTTCCAACCCAAACCGTTCTATGATTCTATGAACTTACACATCACTACCTCGACCCTTTCAGCAGCTACAACCCCAAACAAAAGCTGTGAGTGTCATATAAGAAATAATTGTGAAAATTATGCATGCTCTGCATGACCATGTTTAATAACAAAACAGCAGGACTGGAAGGTACCTCAAGAGGTGGTGGAGTCAGTCTTGCTCTGTTACTAGTCCCATTTTCAGCTGTATCCAGCATGTGTTTTCCAGTGTGTAAATACTACAGCTGGCTGAGTTTCATTCACTGCTTTAAAACCAGTGGGAAATAAAGGAGCAGAGACAACCTTGACAGGAGAACTGCCTTGTGTTTGTAGAAGGAGGATTTAAACCAGGTTTAAGTTACCAATAGTTTTCAATGCAATTCCAATGTTAGGTAATTGTTTCAGTTCTTTCTTTCTTCCTATTTTGAAACAAGTCTCTTTTGAAAAAACTTTCTTTTTTCAAACTCCATTTTTCTTGTACCATTATTTAAATTCAGAAGCCGTGTTTGCATTCAAGTGTGTGTACTGTCATTTCCCTCACTGGTTTCTAAACACGTGCAGGATGACTCAAAAAACTTGCTTCATTTCATCAAGTTTGACCGAGGCATTGATGGATCAGATTGAAGAAGGAGCTGCTGGTGTCTGAACTGAGAATTCTGTTTCTTTGGGACATGGAGAGGCATTGTAATATTCTTAGGGTGTGAATACAGTCAGACTGAAGCCCATAAATAACTTTGAATAACAGAGTAATTTGAAGTGAGAATATGTTGCTGCCTGCATTCAGTATCATTGAAATTTATACAAAGAATCCCTTCCTCTTTTATTTATTAAAATAAAGCACAGTCCCAGAGCATATATTTACTCATGAGCCTTGTTGTCTCCAAAATATTTTTCAACAAGTGATTGAGTGCTTGAAAATACAATTTTCTGCAAGAAAATCAATGCGTTTTCTAGTTTTATGCTGTTAGAAATGGAAGGAATAAGAATCTGTGTGAAACTAGGTGAACAAAAACTTCAGTAGTTCTATGTGCTTATTAAGAAACTGGCATTTTTTTGGTATTCTGAGATTAGTTTGTGCTTAAAGAGCTTCCATGACACCTCATGGCATCACAGAGAATACCCCATTATTTCCTAATGCTAACATTTCTTCCCCATTTCACTGCGGTCTGCTCTTTGGTACCGGTGGGTTACATCAGGAGAGTCAGCACACTGTGGCTTGGTCCTGTAGAAGAGACTTGTGCAAGGAGCAGCATTATACAGATCCCTGACTTTCTGAAGAGCTGTGAAAATTCATGAATAAATTACTTTATAAAAGTTATTCTGAGTTTGACCTGTTCTAGTGCTTGTGCAAAATATTATGCTGGGGTTGCACAGTGGCTATCCCTGTAAGAACCTCGTTGATGATTGCAGTCTCTGTATCTCACCAAAATACAGGTGCTAATGGTGATAAACTGTAGTCGTATGGCACATATCTGAGGAAGAAAAAAAAGAGAGAGGATGCTTGATCTGCGTAACAAAAAGTAAATGTGAAAGTGTACAATTTACTAAAAGAGAGGCAGTGTCTTAGAATAAAAATCTCTATCACAGAAATTTGATTTCTGTGTTAACTAAATGAGAACTTTAAACATGCTGTAAGTAGCCTTAAAAAGATTGAAATACACTGTCTCTATTTACTTCTTAATATTTAAAATTATCAGAAATGTTTAGCATTTTGAAAAGGAGTTCCTTAGAATGTTCAGCTCCTTGTAGTATTTTGAACCAATTAAAGCAGCAGAGAAGCGCAGAGGCAGGAACCTGGTCAGACATCTGAAGGAGTTTCAGTCCTGGAACTTTTGGTCTAAATATACTTTGATCATTTTAAAGGCAGCAAAGGCAATACTGTGGAAATTGTTGGAGAAACACTTTTTATTTTTCAGTAATATTCTATAAAAGGGAACATAGATTTTTTCTTTGTTGTAGGTTTGAAAAAGAGACCCTTTTGAGATCAGCACACTGATACATCACAGACCTGCTCTTTTGTGATGCCCAATGATGCTAATGATGCCTTTCATCATTATTGCAACAGTTAGTAGAGTGCAAAACAAATTATAAAGCAATCCAATGTAAGTGCACAAAAATTGATGTAAAATTTTGCATGAAGTCCTTCGAGAATCAGAGGATTTGCCAGTAGAAATGGTATCTGTATAGAGCTTGGGAGCTTACAAGAGGATTTTAGTGTTAGTAGTTACAAATACTAAAGTTTTTTTATAATTATTAATAAGACAGAAATAATTAAAAAGTCAGTATTGGCAGAACCAGTGCATTCAGTAGAATAAGACCTATTATGTTTGTTTTCCTAGACTGATATTAAGGATGAACTTATATGGGATAGTTGGCAGAAATTTTCAGTCCATTCTCTGTGAAAGAATGACTTCTCCATGTAGACAATATGGCTTATGCTGTTCATTTCCACCTTAAAAATCATGCCTGGACAACATGAGATTTCAGAAAATGAAAGGTCTCCATACTTGCCTTTTGGTTTTTGAAGCTTGGCTAAGTCTGGTTGATTCAGACTTTTTCTGTGGGAAAGTTTGTATTTTTACTTCAGTTATTTTAGTAGGCTATACTAAGCCTGCTGCTGCAAAACATGAATTATTCTTACAAATCACAAAACATAAAACAATGTTTAAATGCTCAGCTAAATACTGAAAGCAAAAATCACAAAAAGGAGTGAATACGTGTATCTCTCAAACTCTCTGGAAGTCATCATGCTGGAAGGTTTTTTTACTGATCCTCCGTATGGAGGCATCCTCAAGTGGACAAAAGTTTGGCTCAAAATGATCAGAATTCAGGAAGAAGGCAAAAGAAGACTAGCATTAACAATTATTTAATGTAGTAGGACTGTAATCAAGAAACAGGATCTCAAAAATAAGTGGCTGTACAGAAAGGTTTCGCTGTTGTCTATAGGATCCCCAGTACTTGCCTGCCCTCAAGGCATTTTAAAATGTGGTTGAATATATTTTCCTCATAGATACTTTAGAAGGGGAAAAAATGGTGTCTGGGAGAACATAAAAGGGGATGAAAATGTTTACGAATCTCTCTTTTGCACTGTTACTGCATTTATTGAAAGATAGTTATTAATTTAATTATACTAACAAAATTATTACATTAAAAATGCAGTCTAACTCAGTTTTGAACCTTGGAAATGGAAATACGTTTTGCACCTTCAGAAAAGAAGAAAATCCTACTTCAAAGACAGGAAATCAGTTGGATTACATCTAGAAATTTATTATGGATGCTTTTGAAATGCTATTGGCATTGAAATTGCAGTATGCTATTATTCTCCAATGTAATTCTAATGGGCTTGATTGCATAATCTTACACATCCTGGTAATAGCATCTGCAGAAGTAGATATGGTCTAACTGAAATCCAGGCAGACTTAAATTCTCTGACAACACTGTTCAGGCCCTACAGTAAATTGTGAAGGAAGTAGATTCACAGTGCCGCTGCATAATATGAGCACAGTTGGATATGTCTATGGCACGTGAAGATTCAAGGTACATAACTTAAGGAATGATGACTTCATATTACAGCAGACGTTCCAGTTATGAATGGACTTTTTTGTGGCAAGTTTTCTTTCCAGAGTCTGGGAGACAGCCAACCTCCTAATAATTATTTCTGTTTATACACAACTTAAACTGCAGCTGTTCAACTTGCATATATTTTGACTACTTAGGCTCATAAATGGCAGTTGAGGAAGCAAATTTTTGCTCCTGAACTAGGTACCAGTGCTGGATCTTGTTCCCCAGCTATTCAGTTTCTGTTCCTGGCAGGTAATAAATAAGTGGGCCTTCACTACCGTGTGTGAGTGTGCTGACCGCCAAGCTGGCCGCTGCCCTTTGACTGCCACTCAGCAGAGTACGCTGCATCTTCGCTTGGGGCAACCTGGTCTGGTGGAAGGTGTCCCTGCCCATGGCAGGGGGGCTGGGACTAGATGGTCTTCAAGGTCCCTTCCAACCCAAACCATTCTATGATTCTCTGACTCTTGGAAGCCAAGGCCCTACAGCTTCATGTGGCCACGGGGCCAAATTTTGTGCAGAGCTGTTGTAGGAACCTACCCCTAAGTGCTTTTTGTCAAATGTAGTTGTAGTTTGCTGATAGATTCAAAAAGTACTGTAGGGATGGAATAAATAGACAAACTCAGAACATGACAATAGAAGCTGTTCTTTTAGAAAGCTGAATTAGAAATGGTTTAGGAAAATGTCAAAAATTAGAACTTTAAAAAAACAATTATATGCAGATGAAAAATGCTTTAGAAACATATATATATATTTTAATGAGGTTAATTCTTCTTCCTTCTTGATTTTCTTTTCTTTTTAACTATTTTTTTAGACTAATGTTGTTATTTTCAGCTGAAGAAACTGAGTAACTTACAAAGAGTACAGAAGAACAAAAATTAAAGTGCAAAAAGAAAGAGAAAATGAAAGCAAAACAAGTGTCCTGACAGTGCTCCTTCTATGGTACTTAGTGGCAAATGATGAAAAAAAAAAAGAAAAGACGTTCTGAAAATGAGTATGTCAAATATTTTGAAACATGAGAATTTTAAAATGTGCTATTTTGGCTCCAAATTGAAAAATGTGAATCATTGTATGGAAAAACAGGGGTTTAAAAGAAAGATACTAATGAATATAAAATGTATTGTTAGCAGTAAAATGTCAAGTGTGGTTTGTGGCTTACAGAAAAAACAGTAGCTGCTACTGCTAGTACCATACTGACACCTGCCGTTCTTAACTATGAGGAAGAAGAAAATGCCCAAGAATTACCCAACCTGTTTTACCCCCTTGAAGAAAGAACAATTTAAAGAAAACATCTTGTGATATGCAAACCTGAGGCATGTTATGTTGTTGCATTTTTGCAGAACAGCTCAGTAAAGAGAAAAAAAAATCAACCCTACAGTAATCCACAAAGTGCATTTCAGACTCTATTTTTTTTTTTTTTTTAAAGCAAAAATACTTCCAAAATCATCTTAACTATAGCTCTGGCTGCATGAGATAAGGAATAGTGCTGAGACAATCCTGTTTCTTCCTTTCAACCTACACATCTATAACACTGAGCAAGGACTTTGCCTGGCAACATGAAACTTTATAGAACTTGCTTATATTGCATATTTCCTTGAACAGTTTAATGGCATTCGCAAAGAATGAAAGGAATTAAGGGCAGCATATAGGCGTTTATCACTATATGTAAAATGCTTTGTAAAATGAAAATAATGTGTTTGAAGAAAACAAATTCAGCCATTTAATTCCAAAAGTTGAAAATGATGAGTAAAAATCTTATATACATTTTTTAGTGTTTTGTTGTCTGCATGCACCATACTCGCGTTTAATATAATTTAGTGGAACAGTTAATACCCAGTTTTTTCAAAGAGTTTAATGGATATGAAATCTGTGTTGCGGACAGCAGACCTTTGACCACAAAATATTCAAATACCAAAAATGGTAATGCAGACTTCAACACCAGTGGACTTCATCCCTGTTTGCTGTGGAAGAACTACTTTTCTTAGATGCTTTTCTCACATTCTTGAGCTTTCTGGTGCCTTGTACTGAAGGCAGACCAGGTGATGCAGAGAATTGCTTCAGTCAGGCTGCTCATAAACGGTGTCATTCGTTTGCCCATTGTTTTCATAAATGAGTGTTATCCACATAGGTGGTAGGGCTTTTCAGACCTTTCTCTGCTTTAAACTAAGTGGGGATTATGTACATGTTTTAATAATCTAGGTGCATATCAGATTTCTCATAAATTCTAACATTTTGTCACTATTTTCATAGATCAGCACTAGGAGATCCTAGAGCCACCAGTTAGCACTGCAATGGTTGAGGCAAAATATTTAATCTGTAGCCTGCATGAACCATACCAGCATATATTCTTTGGTGGTTTTATTTTCTTTAGCAATAGAACCCATATGAAATTTATGGAAATTGTAGAAGTTGACATAGCAGCCTGTTTAAGTTTGCTGTGTGTATAAGATGCAAAGTATATTCTTGACTAAGCCTTTGTCTTTCTCGTTTGTCCCATCCCAGGGGGGTTTCTTCATAAACATTCAGAAACTATGTTTCATTATATGATTTTTCTAGTAAAGTATACTGAACTGTGACTTTAATCTTTTCTTCACACACTTTCTCTGTTGGTTTGGTTTGGTCAGAATTATGATTAGAGTTACGGGATTGGTTCTTAAATCAGTAACCTGTCATTACAGAGAAAATGTTTCCCAAATAATGTTACGGTCAAAGCATCCAGTTGACTTTGAACAGTATTCATTTCCCAATTTACTAAGTGTGTCCTAAAAATACTTTGACTAAACAGGTAGTCAGGAAATTCAGTCTGAGAGGAGAGTTTAAATAATTTTCCTCAGTCTCTATACTCCTTAGATTTTGGAAAAAAAGGGGATGATTCCTCCCAAGGGCAGGGCAGTAGGAAGGCCATATCAGAACACTGTAAACTTTAAGTCATGATGTGTTATGGACTGTTGACAGCCCCACAGAATAGCAGATTATGTCTGTGACAAATTTAGCAATTCCAACATCCATAGTTTTGGTTTAAACATGCTCATCAAGACTCATGTCTTGAGCATAAACGGCTAAGAAAATACTTCTAAACTCTCCCTGAGAGTAGCTTCTCCCTTGAGAGAGAAGCTGAGTGCATTAAGAATATTTTTGTGATGTACATCTCACTGAGAAGTGCTGCTCAATTCATATAAACCTCTGAGCATTTTTTGCAGTGGTGTTATTTACAGCGTCATAAATAGACAGCTATAAATCTGGAGCTGTGATACTGATTTCCACATCTACTGTGGTCCTTAATGTTATTCAACATAAAAAACAGTCCTGAAAAGAAATGGTTTTGTTTCCAGACTTCACTAATTGTGTAACAACTCTCCCTCAAGCCAACATCCTTCTCTGACAGCAGTGGGGCTTCTAGTTAAGCACTTGAAGGTAAACATATGAACTTAACTGCCGGTATAAAATAACACTGTGTGAGGCTTAAGCACAACAGCAGCACTGAGTTGTGTGTAGGTTATGTATTTCTCCAAAATGTGGTTAGGAATAAGAGTGGATGGAAATTGTTTCCCTATGTTGCGAATACAAGCTGAGACTTCTTGAAAATTGCATTTTCAGGTATGATACTGAGACATGCGATTACTTTTATCATACATACTCAAAGTTTTAAGATTTACATTTTGCAGGGATAACATTCTAACCAAAGATAGTTTATTGATTAAACCTAAAAGGGAGGGAGAGGCCTAAGAAAGTAGAAAATGGACTAGCTGAGCTACCACATGTTTCTTATGCCTGTGTTCCTTGGAACTCGTTTAATGGCACATGCAAACTTTTATCTTGTCTTGGTTTCATTTTATATAAATAAGAATAAAAATAATTGAGAGATTAACCAGAAATTATTGGTCAGACTAACTGAATACTGATCAGTGAGAAAATTTAGACTCCAGGTGGGATTTAACCTGAAGGGACTTAATCAAACCATTATATAATTAGAAAACAGAAAGCAGCACGTTTCTAATGAAAAAACCTGCTTCTCATCCCAGAGAAAATATTGTAATTCTTTTTTTTATCCCAGTAGTCGAAACTATCATTGAGGTACACTATATAAAACAAAACTTGTAACTGGGCCTGATATACTGAATAACTCAAATTAATTTTGGATAATAATCATGTTTTACCATTTTTTTTTTTTTAGTATAAGGTCTGTGTGCAATGAATTTCTGTTTGTTTATAATAACTTGTAAATCACTTACTCTCTTGAAACTTTTAAATACCTGAGGTTTTGGTGTTCTCCTCCCACTACCTCACCCACAGCTTCTTATCTGAGGGCATTATTTTAGAATAATTATATGTGGTATTATTTGAGTTAGTAATGTAGGTCAATACTGTTAAGTGCTTCCTGTAATTTCTCAGTTTTTCTAGAAGAAAATAAATTATCCAGCTTGTAGAAAGCATTTGTTCTTTCTGGTTCCTTTGTGTATTAGCAAGAAAAACTGAAAGGAATTTAAAATACACTGAGTAACATAACCTATTGCATTTTTTATTTCATTAGAATTTCTAAACTACAACACTTGTTTGCTCTCCAGTTTCTTCGTCCAGACAGTAGTTTGATTAGAATAATAAGTACAATGTATGGCATGCTCTGTGTTCTGTATCAGCATCTGATGCAACAATGCCTAAAAATTAACTTTGCTTTGAGGTCTATTTGAAGGATGTTGATGTTGAAAGCACTTTCTTGGCTACAATTTAGGGCTGCAAAATGAATTCTTACAAGGTTATCTGTCAGATGTTAATTGGCTAAAGTATGACCCTTTTTTTTTCCATGATAATTTTCATTAACAACAATATGGATCTATAAAATATGTGGCTAAAATGCCACGATTTCTTTTTAGTATGTAGACTACACTTTTTTAAACTATTAAGCATTTTTATTTATACTTCCACGTGTCAAAGAGAGGAACAAAGTTTCTTGTGAACTTCTTGATCTCTCTTGATCGGGCCAAACTTGCATGAAAAAAACCCACTTTGTGCAAGACAGAATTACTTCAAGGCAGAAGGGAGGAAACACTTTAAAATAATGTGCAAGGTCGCGTAACACGTCCAGACTGCAGGTCAGGGAAGTTCAGTAACGTTCTGGGGAGAAGAGTGGCTGTTATCACTAGAACTGTGAATGTATTTGATGCCAGCTTTTTCTTAATGTGGTGGACAACTTTCTGCACTCTTTGGGAAGGTGAGAACCCAGATGGACAGGCTGCCCAGCGTATAGAAGTGTCATTAAACTTGCCCGGTCACATGAAGCGATGGCATGTGAGTGAAGTGAGGTTAGCGTGGTTCCAAGGTGCCAGCAAGGGCCTGTATCTTCCTTTTGGAAAGGAAGCAGGGTTGTAAACTGTTGAATACTGTCAGCGCTATGAATATTAATGTGCTATTTAAGGTCGGAAAAGGCTACTTTGCTGCTTATCACCTTTCTAAAAAGAGAAAGGGAAGAAAGAAAAAGGCTGTATACTCATTCAAACAAATATTTCTTTTGGTTGTTGGAACTTGGTCATATTTCCCACTAAGGCTTTCCTTTTCATGGGTATGCATTATAATCCCCAAAGGATATATGCTTTAGGGCACAAGGAAGCAATTTCCCCTGTCAGATGAGAGTGGCAAAACCCAAACCAGTATAAATCAAATCGGACATACCGACGGATTGCTGCAAACATACTTGAATGTATTTATTCTCTGTTGCATTTAATATTCTGCACTACATTTAATAAAAATTCCATACAAAATATTAGTTGTGTCATAATGGTACACACAGTAGGAAAAAAATGAACAGAATAATATTTCTAGTATAACTTTTTAAGCATCTTGCATAAACAGATGAGAACAAAACAGTGTTTTTCATCAGAAAACATATTTTCCTTATTTGGAATATTTTCCACTACAAGTATTCTTACTGCAAATGCTGTTTCAAAATGAAAGTACTTTTCTTATTCTTATTGTAACTGTTATTTTTGTGCTAAATTGAATATTTACTTTCCTTGTGTGTAAATATATTTGTTAGACAGATTTTCATTTCGGTCTTGAGTTTCATAAAGGAAATAATTTGGGTACTGTGGTGTTTTTATGCCAAAGCTAATCATATAAAACATAATGTTGTCATCTTTCTTGCTTTTATCATTTCTGGCATATACAGAAAGCCTCAATAACATTAATTTATGCATGATAGGTATGTTTATTTCCTACTGTGGCTGTTGCATACAAACACATACATATGCATGAACACAGAAATGGCCTTTGTAGTTTGTTTTTTAAGGCTTTAACTTTGGGGGAAGAACTTAACCAGCAATTTTAGTGTTGGTTTGTAGCACCATTAGAGCAATCACTTTATTATTCTTGATAAAACTACTGCTTGACAATCCCGTATCTGCATGCAGAGCTCATTAATGGGATCAGGCTAAAAGTGCTGTTTATAATGACTTTAATGGAGATCTCAGATTTACATAGTGCCTGATTAAGCAAGTGAAAACATCGTACAAAGAAAACCAGAGCACTGCTAAGGCATCTGTTTTAGAGAGACAGCATATTCTTAAGTGAATTCAGCAGTCTGTGTAGAGGAGAGTTACTGCACGGTCACAGAATCCTGGAAAACTCTTGGATACTTCTGTTTTATGGACATAACTGCTGCTCTAATCCACTCCTTGCTAAAGCAACTGCTCAGTGACTAGTGACGTGATTGAGCTGTGTTCAAATACAGCCAAAGTAAGTGTTGTCATTTCTGCCCGGCATCACTGACATGCACAGTCAGTAATTTCTGCTAGGGTGGGGGTGATGGGTGAGTTCTGTAAGTACAGTTTGGGGCTCTTCTGGCTCATCCTGTGACGGCAAACATCAGGGAGCAATTTATTGAATGAAAAGGTAGCCAGCTGCATTGAAGAGAGTGGCAGCTTTATGTAGCTCATACCCTTTATGGTACTTAAATGTTACATCCATCTGATAGTCCGTGTTACTACTTGTGATTAGAGGCCATTCACATCAGAGTTTGATCTCGTTACCTTATACCTGCCACTCTGTGTCATGTCACAATGAGCATAGTTCCCAGTAAGCACTGCCCACAGCCTGCACACAGAATTGAAATCAATTAAAAGGAACCCCAAACCAATAAATTACTAATTAACTACATATTTTCATGAAATATTAACACATTAATCCTTCTGCATAGAGCATAATGTTACTAAATGAGTTTTTGTTACTGAATGAGTTAAAGCTGATATAACCTATGCAGTGCAGCAAAATGCTGTACAAATTAGAGCAAAGGGTAACTTTTATCTTCTTTTGGACTCTCCTTGGCAGTTACCCTGACCCACTGACATGTAATTAACCATGCAGACAGGTTGCATTCATGGATGAAAAATTGAAACTTTGATGTGCAAACAGGTAATTTTGGATTAGCCATATGCTATGGCAAGTAACATCAAGGGAATAACAAATGTGTCACATGCATGAGCTTTCTAATGGGATCTGGACTTCCTCACACCCCCAAGTGATCTTTTGCATCTATTGATGGATATGAAACAAATGATTAAAAAGACCTCACTTGTCAAACTGTAGAGAGGCAATGATCACCAACCAAAAGAAGGTATCTATAGCTAGTGGGGTTTTTTTCCTTTTAGATGTGCAGACTGTTTTGATTTTTCTTGCTTAAATCAGTCTTCAATAAACATATGTTAAAATGGCAGTTACCTTCTCAACCAGAATCCTGAACTGTATAGCAATTTCTCCATTTCTCACAGGTTTTTGTTTGATTCATTAGCAATTATACTGTAGTGCTCACCTTGCATCTGGAATGTGGGCCAGTTTCTCCTGTACTATCACTTTCCTCTTCAGCCAGATGCTAGGAAACATTCAGGAAGTAATCTGTATTTTATCCTCTGCTTTGGAAGTGTAAATCAAGGCTTTTTTGTGACCTTATTGATATTAACAGATCCACCCAAAATTTAGATCCTTGTTTTGTTCACAGAATGTGCTATTCATAGTCATAGTTCTTGCATGTGAAGTTAAATCTCGTGCACTTTGTGTTGCTAATGTAAGAATTAGGCCCATAAATAGCAGAACCGTTCTTTTCATTTTGGTTCAGTATCTATGCTACAGAAAAAGTGACATATTCCCTATTAAAAATGAAAAATAAATCTAGGAAATGGTGATGCAATGAAACTGTCACTATGACCAAAGGACAGAAAGGATATTAGACTTCTAATGCATATACTTGTGATTTTAAATACTTCATAATTTATGAGTGGTTGTTACAACTTTTACTATATGCAGTATTATTGGAAATTCATAGAGAGCATAAGGAAAGCTGCACCAAATTAGAATACAGCCTTAACATTTCTTCAAACCTCTATGTACCTTTCTGTAAATTTGAAGTTACCTGATTAGCTTTCTGATTTAAAATTATACTTACAAATTTTACTCTTAAACGATTTTACTATTTTAAAGAACATATTTACCTTAAACACTGATTAATTTTATGGAAGTTGCTACTTGTTCCATCTTACACCAATAGTGAAAACTCTTTACTGCTCAGAGGGAATGTGCATCTTCTTTGCATGCCATGGTGCATAATCTGGGAGGTTCTTAATGGATTTTAATTGCCTTTGGAAAGACAATGAATTTTTAGACTCTTAAATGGAAAGTTTTATAAAATTAATAGGGAGAACTTTAATTGTTGCTAGTCCTGGAGGTGTTACAGGGCTTATCTGGGACTAAGTTCTGGGTTGAATATACAGTGGCAAAAATCTCCTCAGGTGTGTGTATATCTCTAACACTTTTGCAGGGGAAAATGATCAGTCAGTAGGTTGGGAGTAAGGAGGAAAAAGGGAGGGTAAAGGTCTCAGGAGTTAGTATGTGCGCTGATGCTACAAGCTGATGGTAAGGATGTTGAAGTTCACAGGTGTGAAAAGTCAGTGCTGTGAAACCTGTAAATGTCTGTCCTCATGCATTAAATCCTGAAAGATGTGAAGTCGTTATCTTTCTTCCCAGGTAAAAAAGGATGTGGCAGAGGAAGAAGAAAGGCGTTTTAAAGTGTTTGGGGTTTGGTTTTTTTTGTTTGTTTGGTTTTTTTTTGTGTATGGGTGGATTTTTGTTTGGTTGGTTTTTAATTTTTTCTTCTTTTACTGCAATGTGAGACAGGAGTGGCTGGAAACACTTTAGTCAGGCTAGTGGGATGCCTGGTGGCACCCTACATGAACGAATACCTTCACAAATGATTAAAACTCTTCCTTTTCAGCCATTCAGTTTCAATTTAAATAGACTAGTGGGAGGAAGTGCTACCATCAGGCTTGAAGTACTTACTGGGGATAGACAGATGGTGGCCAGATGTAATTGCATGGTAACTGTGAGGTGAAAACATGGGTTTATCCTCTCACAGCAGCTCAAGATTTTGGGATTTGCGCTATCTGGAGTAAGAGGGAGATGGCACCAAAATGAAGTAATAAATTCAGTGTAGAGGCTGGGTCCCAGATATGGAAAGGGAGATTAGAGGTGTAGTGAAAAGCTCACGGTCATACTCAGCACCATGAGATCATGAATTTACACAGCTTTATGAACTTAACTGCCCACAGCATACAGCACCAAGCCTCTATTCCTGAAAGTTAGACATAAATGTGGAGTAAGAGATATCTGAAATGCTCTCTTCTCCTATGTGTCTCTTATTAAGTGAAAAGGACTATGTGTTAAACTGTGCATTTATATGAATCTGTTATGATACGGTTTTTCCTCTGATCATATGGAAAATAAACTTAGTCCAGATCTGAGGCTGTTCTGGAGAATAAATTACCTCACTTTCATTTCTCTCCTTTCCTATCTAATACGCATCTACTATTCATTGTTTTGCCATTTGAGTTTGACTCTGGTATTAACAGCTATTATTTTAGCATGCATCTGAATTTACCACAAGTTCCACATATCAGAGAAGAAGCACAATAGCTTGAAAAATAATCAGTTGTGACTGAAACAATGTAATGACAAAGAAAAGACCTGAAATAATTTATTTTCAGAACAGTATGGCCTTGAGTGTGACCCGTGTTTTCAGGCTAGAAATCCCTTTTTTGTGTTAGTTCCTTATCTGAAGGTTATTGTTACTAGTTATTTCATAAAATGCTTTGAGTTCTGCTGGTAAGAAGTGCTATTTCAAGCCAAGATTCTTTATTATTCTTTTATGCTGCATGATTTTCAAAGAGCTGCTGCAAGCAAAGGAGTTATTAAGGCTTCTTGAGAAATGATGTAAGTATCTATTATTATTTCACTCCCCCATAGTGGGCTAGACTTCTGCTACATTAAGAAAACGAATTCTAACCATGTTTACTTCGTTTTAAAATGAGACTTGCTTCATTCTGAAAACCTTATTTCCCTACCTCAGCTGTTTTTTGAGTTAGTACTGTGATTTAAAAGATTCTGCACAGCAAAGGAGTCACATTTATTATTGCCTGATTTATTATCAGAGAGGAAACTTGGGAGGGATATTTTTGAAGCTTTTTGGAAGGCTAGTTTGTCAAAACAAGCAGTTTTGTTGCAAAAATGGTGAGACAGGAGCTCTAACATTTTCTTTTCTGAGATGGTCAGCATTAGGAGCAGAAAACCATCCATTTTAGTGAAGCCTTTTCTTGGAGTGTACAGTTCATTGAACTCATGACATTTAAGATCACCAGCTGGCCTCTCTGTTAGTGTCTCAAGAAAACTTTCAGGTGTTGTAAGACCTGGCTATTTCCCTTTACACTTAGAAGGTAATCTTGTGTTAAACTATGGACTATCATCCTGGGAAGCAAAAAAGCCAGACTGACTCAAAAGGGGAGGTGCACATATCTCTTGGGCCTGCTGTGCAGGGCTAACAAAAACCAGAGGCACGTTTACATAGGCAACACCTTCAACAGAAGAACTGAGCAGTCTGTGAGTCCAGACTTCTTTAATCCAAGGTTTAGAGTAATTTTATGGAATAAATGATTTTTTGTTTAAATACAAAAAAGTAGAAGAGTTCAAATCATGACATCTCACATACTTCATGAAAAATTATGTACATGAGTATATAGAATAAGAGTATTAGGATGATAGGATATGTCCCAATTCCTCCACCTTTTAACAAAAATAGTGGTATTTACTTGCTACAGACACAGAACAGAATTCCTGGCTGTGAGTCCTGAGAAGAGATGTATCTGCAGAGGAAGAATTATCCCTGCAAATGTGTGTATGTTTTTTTGTTTGGGATTTTCTCATAGACCCATGAATCTTATCAGTACTTGTGGTGATTTAATCAGTAAGCCATTCATCATACTGTTTTGTGACTCATTAATAGCACCTAAACTTTTCTATGCAGTGAGAAGATCATGTTCTTTGCTTGGGCTGTGAATCTCAGTGAAGAGTGTAGAATCTAGAAATTAGGCCTTGTATTGGCTTGAACCAATAATCTAGTGGGTCTCTAAGTGCCATTGTTCTTGGAACTGGTGATTGGATCATTCAAGAAAGAAGAACATGAAGATAACAACAAGCATATGAAAGACATGAACTGGCTTGAGTAGGTCTAGAGGAGAGCCACGTAGATGATCAGAGGGCTGGATCACCTGTATGAGGACAAAATGAGAGATTTGAGGTTGTTTAGCCTGGAGAAGAGAAAGCCTGGGGAGACCTTATAGCAGCCTTCAGTTCTTAAAGGGGGCCTACAGGAAAGATGAGGAGAAACTCTTTCTCAGGGACTGTAAGTGATAGGACAAGGGATAATGGTTTTAAACTGAAAGAGGGTAGTTTTAGATTAGATATTAAGATGAAATTCCTTATTCTGAGGGTGGTGAGGCACTGGAACAGGTTGCCTAAAGAAGTTGTGGATGGCCCCTCCTTTGAAGTGTTCAAGACCAGTGTGCTGGTTTCAGACAGCTCTCCTTCTACAGAGAGCTGGCCAGCCCACAGCTGATGAGGGATCTTGTTTCACTCTATGACACGTCAGGGTCAGTGGTCAGGCTGGGTGCATGCGCAGCCTGGAAGGTGCAAAAGTGGCCTGGGAGTTGGGAAGATGGTTAAAGTTTTTGGGCTAGCTGGGTCATCAGCTCCTTTTGTTAGCTCTTGGCGCGGCTCTTGGCCAAGAAGCAGGTTCTTTTGTTAGTGGGTTGGTGGTTTTTTTTCTTCCCCACTTTCTAGGTCTCGGGCTGGAGGCTTTTTCTCTCCACTTGGATTTTTCTTGTTGTTTTGGAATCAGGCTGTGTTGGTCCATGCATGGTGAGGTACTTCATCGTATGTTCTATTTTCTATTGTTTTAATTACTTAGTAGTAGTAGTATTGTTAATATCACTACAAGTTTCATGTATATTATTAAGTAGTTCTTAACTTTTACAAGCTATCTTTTTCTTTTCCTCTGACTTTCCTCCTGCATGGGGCAGGAAGGAAGAGGTGATCAAGAACTAAGTGGTTCTTAATTGCCAGATAAGGCTAAACCATGACAACCAGGTTAGATGAGGCTTTGAGCAACCTGATCTATTGGAATATATCACTGCCCATGGCAAGGGATTAGGGAGTAGCTGATTCTTAAGGTCCCTTCCAACCCAAACCATTCCATGTTTCTATGATATTGATCTGGAAAGTAAAATGGGTAAGTGGAAGGTTCTGAAATGCATCTTTATTTGCATTGGTAACATCAAAGAGACTGCAATTAAGGTTGCACTGATGACAAAGTAACCCACGGACAGTTCCAAATGACACGTGGTGGAAGAGGAGAGTGTCTTATCTTGAGGGAGAGGTGCGGCTCAGCATGATATTGAGTTGGAATAAGACAACAGCTTGATTGCTTTTTTTTTTTACCCCCTCTCTTCCTCATAAAGGAAATTTAAACTTACAGTTAACAAGTATGCCCTTAGAGACATTCAGAACAATCTCTTTTGAGAACAAAAGCTTTTTGTCTTACAGTATTGCAGTCTTCCCTCCTGGCGTTTTTGAAGAATTAAAATACTGTCTTTTGGACTATATCATGCTCTATTACAAATGAAATGCACTGGTTGTTAAGTACATGACTCCTGAAAAATATGTTCTCACCGAACTTTGTCATTCTTACACTTGGCTTAAATGCATATCTCTCTTTGAATTTCTATTTTGTTTAATTGCACTTGAGGGGCTAGTAAAATCAAGCAATAATTAATAAAATTTATTCATTTGGGGAAGGCTCAGAATTACGAACAAAAAAAAACCCAAAGGAAAGAAAAACATGAGTGGAAGACATCTCATTTCACAGTCAGTGGTCTATTAAACTTTGCAGTGCAAGTAGAAATGTTCCCAAAATAATAGTTCCACTCTTGTCATTGCACAGTATGTCTTCTACACACATCAGCTTTAGATTACTTTGATGTTTGCCCAACAAGTCTTCCAATTTCTCTTCAATTATATGTGAATTATTTAAAGCTTCAATTTATTTTTTTTTCTTTTTGAGAGCAGGAACTTAGAAATGTGTTGGCAGTGTGACCCTGACCATTAACATATAAATAATGTAAGCTGCTCTATACTTAGAGAGAGATGATTGGGTCTGTAAGGATATTTGGGCCAAAGTGTTCACTATTTAATCCTCATCCACAAAAAACCTAATCATACTAGAAAAAGCCAATGAAAGATAAGCTAATAAATCTTTGCAAGAACTATGGATGCCTACAATATTTGTTTTGAAAAAGTAGTGAATAAAGGGTATGTGTTAGTGAGAAAAATATTGATTGATAAACCTGTCATTTCTAAGGCCTGAAAGAGTATGTCTCTTAGACTTATTGATGCAGAGATGATGGTCATTTATATTTTAGTAACAAATCATAATATGACAGATATGAAAGTATTAGGTGATAAATCAGGAGATAGGAGGATTCAGGTAGCAACTATGAGAAAATAGTCCATTTATAGAATAACATTTGCATTTAATGTATGTTTTAAATAGAAGTAGTATATCAGAAGCTGGATACTTATGGCTGAAAGGTGTTCCCATTCTAAATTAGTACGAGAAAGAATGTCAGGGTCTTAAGCCACAGTGTATTTCAGTGACCTAATTTTGAGGAAAGAGTAGGACACTTCTTATGTGACATTTTTACTTAGGGAAAATGGATTTTATGTTATGGTTTGTTGAATGAATTATTCAAAATGCTGAAACAACCAAAATTGGTTCATCTATTCATTGACTTAGAAGTGGCATGACCTAGAATATGTAAAACCAGAACATTTGGGGTCCATTTTCTGTTCTCCAGTGATCTGGTTTGTGACCTTGTCTTGCCTTGGCTTCTTTCCTTCTATGACTCTCTTTCTACCTTATTCAGGGCTTACTCTCCAGTGCAGATGCTATCCTCTGTTCTCATTGATAGTTTCTGTCTATACTGTTTTTTAGAGGCAGATAAATTCACCATCTAGGTGAAACACATCTCTCCTGTACATCAAAATCCTTCAAAAGCCATTTCAGGTTTGGTTGGAAGATGCATTCTCAGATATCATTAGGGTCAGTAAATTGCCAGATCTTCCTGGGTAGGTGCATTGGCAGTCTCTGGGTTGTACATGGGAAAGAGACTTCTGTGGGCTCACAGAGAAGATAAGGAAATTTAGAACAAAATTATAAAAACATCAGGGCTATGGTCACTTTGGAAGTCAGTATTACAAAATGATGCGCACCTTACTGTAGTGTTTACTACAACAGGATCTTGTGGTACTAAAGTATTAAGAATAGCGAATAACAGTGTTGAGCAATCCTGATTGCCTAATAATGTGCATGTGATAAAAGGTGAAAAATGCATTTGAAGGGGATGGGGCTTTTCTGTGTAACCTGAATCTATCCATTTAACTTGTCTGTGGCCCTGATGGCCTTGAAAGATGAATGAAAAATTGATTTTCATCATTAAGGCTTGAAGTTCACCTTCAAACATTCATACACAACTGATACTCTTGGGATGGTCAGCTGTAATTCCTGCAGAGACATCATGGTCCTTCTTCCTTGCAGCAAGGAGAGAGAACTCAAATTTGAAGCACTGAATATATCTGTAGTCTGTGTGTTAAATAGCTATGATATGAAGTTCATTGTACGGTCTTACCTAGCTTGTATTCTCACAACTGGAATTAAAATTTAATGAAGAGACCAATGCTCTTTGCATCTGACAGTACACAGTCTTAAACTGTGTTTTACAAACTGCCAAGGGAGACAATTGACCTCTTGTCACAGAGGATGAGGAGTAGCCCCATGATTGTTTTTCTCAGAAAACAAACATATTAATAACTCTGATATTTTTACATGAAGTCCCATTCAAGGTGATACCCAAAGTATTGGAGAAGCTTGGATTAATGGACAGAACTGTGGTGCTCATCTGATTTTGTGACTAAGGCAAAAAAGAGCAAGACTTACTTTGAGGCCCTGGTCACTCATGCTCATTTCTTCCTAAGGTTGCTGATAAAGCATCTGGTAGCTTGCTCAGATAGTTTGGGACTCATACACTTGCTGACAGTAGAGAAGGGTGAGAAGACCACCCTGTGCCCTTCAGTCTCTGCTATGAGATTCACTTTCCCTCACTGTATGCTTCCATATCACTTAGAGACCCTGTCATCACAGTTACTATAAAGGTCAAGACAGAACCTGAGGTTATTATATGAATATGAAATAGAAATTGAAGGGGAAATTATATGAATCATTATACCTGCTGATTCTCTGAGACCTGATCTTGGACTGGGAAACTGAGAATTCCCTGAGAAATGTGCTGTGCAGTATGCAGGCAACTTTTATATCTGATATATTAATGAGGCAGGAAGGCTTCATGCTTCGTGCAAGCAGTAAGACATACCAGCAGAGGTGCCTGGTGCCATCTGAGATGCTCTAGGACATCCCCATGAAGCTGGCAGATATAATGTAGGACATGTAGGAGAGCCCTTGACTTCAGAAGTTGACAAGGGGAGGTTGGCTATGGTGTCTTGGAGCATCTCAGGTGACATTCCATGCCTACATATGGCAAATGCCTCAAGGTTTAATTGTCTTGTGTATCACAAGGTTTCTGAATTTTATAAAGTTAAAGGCAAAGCCCTTGGTGGCCAGATGTAATATCAAATAAGTATTTAAAAGCATTGCGATTCTGCAAAGAACGTATCCTGTGCTCATAGGAATGCTTTAATTAGTTAAATTAGTATTGTCCATACAAGAGAGGGTGTGAGCAAATCTACTTAATTAGTCATGTACCTTTCCTTTGTCTATACTGTGAAATAAAGATGGCAGGTATAAAGAATCTGAATCTGTGATGTTGGCCCCTAATCTCGTTTTCTGTTGTTCAGATAAAATCAGTCTTATATTGAATTTTACATTTATCTTGTGTCCATAATCACAGATTTCTTTAATAGAAAACTTTGCTGATAATTATAACATTATCTCTCCCTGTCTCCATACCTTTTGTTTCCAAGCCAATTAATATTTTAATTTTGATTTAGGTGTTAGATACTTTTAAATGTTCTAGGATAATTTATCAAGATAATAAAACAAACATGCTTTCACTTTGTAGTTTTCTGTGTTTGGAATTTGCAAACAGGCAAAGCTTTCCAATCAGAATAAGTTAGCTTTTGATTCTTAAACTGCTGGGCTTTTTTCTAAAATGTATACTTTTCTTTTTTTCCTAATTCTCATTATAAACCCATCAAATGACATTTATTAAAAGTACTGTGGCAAATCCCTAAAACACTGAAGATTTACAATTGGTATTAAAGCATGAGAATTTAAAAATGAGTGACCTGATTTTCTTGCAAGACAAAACCTAATTTCATGGCAATACTGGCTTTTAATCAGTCACTAAATAATATCTAGTAGCCTTCTCAGAATTTTTAGTTACCTTTCAAACTCACATAACATCTCTAAAAAGAACTGTGCTATATATTAGTTTATACATACAGAAGTAACACTATTTCTTTTTATTTTATTGCTATAGGCACACTGACCACTGTCATGGCTAGCACAGCTAGCCAAGTGTTTTCCACTTCAGTCATTTGTTAATAATGTAAAAAAAAAACCCCAAACAAAAAAAACCCAAAAAAGTTGTTATAATTATTTCAGACCTGTTTTCATGCTTCTTAAATATGAAAGGACACAATCAAGTTTAATGCATTTTCCTCTTCTTTTTTTTTGAAGCAAAAAATCAGAAACCAGCACTAGTTTATATTTGATAACTAAATGGGCAAAATTATTAGAGATTATTATTGTTTCACTCAATATCATTATTTCTTTGAGATAACTTACAGGAAAATTACCCTGACTGATATTGGCAGCTGTATTTGTGTGATTAAAAACATTGCGTATGGTTCACAAAAGCAGAATTTATTTCAATTTCCAAAAAACTATCCATTCCCCAAACTGTAAAGAATTTTTTTTTTTTCCTCTTTGGGTTACACTATTGGCAATATAACTAGATAAGTTATGTAGAGGCATCAAATTCTGATAATTATAAATAAGGCTGAGTGAATGTAGTATTTAGTTTATTTGAATGAAGTTCATTACCTCTTTTGAGATGTATATTTAACTAGCGTTTCTTATATAGAAGTTGGAGTTTTCACAAGAGAATGAATATATTTTCAGAAGGTTTTTTTTATTGGGATTGTAGCATATTAAGACTGAGCTGTAGCTGAATAGCACTGATTTAGTATTCAAAATATTAGAAAATGATTTGCATTAACATAATAGCACATGCTATATGTGTCACCTCCTAAATTTCAGCAAAGATTGACATTTAAAATAATTTCAAATATATGCAACAAGGGCATGTGGAACTAAGATGCTAAAAACAACCACAGCATGAAAACTAGGACATATGTTAGCTTAGTTTGTGCCGGGAATAGGTTATTATTGAAAGGTATTATGAGATCTTAAATAGAGTATGAGTAGATAATTCTGAAACGTAGGGTTAGCATTGCTATTTTTATTATTATCTTTCAAAAGTTGCTCCTTAAGTGGGAATATTAAATTTCCTTGAAAAAAACTTCAAGAAGAACTGCTGTTCTTCTCAATTCTCTCATAACCTATTGCTCTCAAGCATCTGAAGGCTGTAGGACAGCACTAGCAAAACCTGTCATTTTTTCCCTTAGTTCCTGGTAGGTGAATACTAATTGTGCTCAGGAAAAATGCTCTTCTTAGCTATCAGTAATAGGAAGAAGACAAATGGACATTTTGCGTAGATGGTCCATAGACTAAGGGAATGATAGTTGTGTGGGATGGAATGGAAAAGGGGGAGCTGGTTAATGAGAATATATGCAATAGTGTGGAACTAGGCATGACACAAATGGTATGAAATAAGGGGTGGAGAATGTGCTTGTTTCAGGCAGGAAAGAGTTAATTTTCTCCATAGTTCAGACCAGGCTGGCTGAAGGAGTATTTCATTCCATGGTAGATCAGGCTCAGCGCACGTGCACAGTTCTGAGGTGGAAAGCAACTGTGTCGTACTTAATTGCTAGATAAGGTTAAACCACGACACTGTATGAGCTGAATACCCTATTAATTTTTAAAAATAGATTAAGGAGCATTCTGAGACTTCAGCAGCCCTGCATTAAATGTCCTTGGAAGGCCAAAAATTGAAGCCTTTTTTCTTTTTCTACTGGTATTTTCCTTGCAACAGGCAGGTTGTCTCTGTGTTTGCAGGTCCACGTTCTTTCATCTCATGCTTGCGGTACATCAGGTTAAAACACATTTGCATTTAGTAATTTTAAAGATTATTTTAGGAGCAGTGTGTTGAAGAAATTCGTTGGCAGATGGTTGAGAAATACCACTGAAATTATTCCATTCACTGCTCTGTCCAGTACTATTTCTTGTCTAAGGAGTGGATTTCCGTGTCACATCTGACATGTTAGCATGCAGGGTGCTGTCTCTAACCACATGTTCTAGGTGTCTGCATTAGCAATAGATGTGTGTAAATAGTATTCTATTCATTTATTATTCTTGATGACTAGTAAATTATCTTAATGATGTTGACTACCCTATTCATGCGTTACTTGAAAGTGATTGGAAGCAAATTGCTGTCAGAAAGGCTTTGCAGCTGCAAAAAATTGCACTTCTACTTCTATTGTATTCACTTTACCCTCAAATAGAATATACTATTTCTATCTTTGCACTTGATTCAGCCAGCTGTCACTCACACATCCACAGATGATTACAATGCACACACACCATATCCCAGCTGTCTGTGATAGACTATTGTCTTGAAGTGCAGTGTGTACAGGATAATCCCTGAATATCCATCTCCTTCTGGGAACCGGTTTTTTCATTGGCCACACTAATTTTCAGCCTAATGATCTATGAGGTTCTGATCAGGTTCCCAGCATCTCTTAATCTAAGATGGGTTTTGCATGAACTCTGCAAAACAGGGCTGTCTAAAACAAATCTCATTAACATTTCCAATGATTTTGTTTCAAAAGCAAATTGGAAATAGTTTGAATCGCTTTACAGAGCTTCTGACATCTATGATCAGTAATCTATTTTGTCATGAGCATATTATGTAAGTTGTATAGTTACAGATGGGAAAAAACTTTTCAGTTTTCATACCAAGTGGCCTGTCACAAATGTCATAAAGAATGCTTTCTAAAAAGCACATATTTTCTAAGTTCTTTTCATTTAGGGTCATTTCAATTGTGTTATTATTTCCTGCTCTATTTTAATGATTAGTTGTTCATGTGTTTAGTATTTTTCTGGGTATAAAGAACAAGTTCTTAAAGGAATTTGCAGGAATAGAAAAAAAAGTAATTTTTGTGGTTTGACTTTTGCCAGTTAGCTTTGTTCTGCAGGGGGATTCTGGGTTATAAGACAACTTCAGGGAAACCTGAGTCTTGCCTCTAACAGCATGACAGTCATCTCTCTGTCAGGAATGGGTGATTTAGATCTCTTAAAGAACCACTGTCAAAGGTGTTAGCAAAAGTGGGTTTAATATGATATTTGTAACTTTAACAAAGTTTGATGGCAAGATTGATACTATTAATCAGTGCTTGGAAAAATGTACAAAGGAAAGTTGAGCTGAACTCAAGATTCACAGAGAGACCAGAGATGCAAAGGGTAAGGAGGACCTGCCCTTTGAGTCATGAGATTCAGAATGGACCCCTTTGATTTCCAAACTCCTTCCCAGAGAGGCCTGTAGGTGTGTCTGGTTCCAGACTTAGTCCCAGACTTGGTCAACATTTTATATTTGAAGGATTATGTATGCAAAGTTTATTTAATGTTTCATAAGCATCAATTCAACATGAAATCAAAGTTACCAAGGCACAATCAACGTTATGCATGATATCCATTGCTTACCAAAGATCTGCCATTGGTAAAAGGTGTGTCTGCCTTCAGAAGCAACCATGAGAGGCCTCCCAGCTCAAGGGGAGTCACTGCCATGCAGCCGTACTGCCTAGCAGGGAGAGCTCTAAGAAGGCTGACTTGGGCTGCCACATTTATGGGGTAAAGTGGTTGGCTCGTAGTCCAACTACATGCAATGGAGACTCCTTCTACCCACAACTAACTTCGCTACTTGATAAATGAGTCTTGGGAGGGCTGCACACGAATCATGTTTTAAACACGTTTGGTGTCCAAGCTAATATGCATTGATGCTTATTGTGTCACTCTGCTCCATTTTGGGTTTTCAGAGAACAGATTGAAGCCAGAGGAGTTCTTGACCCAGCTATGGTTCAGGCCTTTACCTCCTTTGGACCACTGCCATTCTGTCAAGGGGTTGATTGCATCCTTCACACTCCCTCTGCCTATTATTATTTTTCCTTCATGTTTTAAGGTTGCTTTAAACAATCCTTTTCACACCTGATGGTGGTTTTCTTTTTCTTTTTTCTTTTTTTCTCTTCTAATTTTTCTTTTTAATTTTTTTGTATTTTCTCTTTTTTCTTTAAACTTACGATGCACTACCATGTCCAGTTGTCAAAATAATTCTAAACTGTTTGTTATATGCTTTTCTAAACTGATCATTATATACTTTATTGGTAATATTTCTCATTGTGCATGGTTCCAATGTCATCTACTAATTGTTAAATGAACTTTAAA